>NC_085866.1:52018629-52068629 GCF_034702125.1 Engraulis encrasicolus
GTAAAGTAAAGCGTTACCAGACTTACTGACTTTACTCTTGTTACTGTGTTTCTTTGTAGGTTTCTCTCTCTCTCGCTCTCAATAGGAAGCAACAGATGGGTTCAACACCATGTGTCCTCCACCTCCACCTCCACCTCCACCTCCACCTCCACATTCTCTCTCTCTCTCTCTCTCTCTCTCTCTCTCTCTCTCTCTCTCTCTGTCTCTCTCTCTCTCTCTCGCTCTCGCCCGCTCTCTCTCTCTCTCACTCTCTCTGTCTCCCTCTCAAGTGAAGTAAAGTAAGGAAGTTAATACCAAAGTATAATCAATAACTGTGGCCATCTGTACCTCAATATCTGAGAGGAACACCTGTCATCTACAGCCTAGCAGACACATGATGTGTGTGGAAGCCGACAGGGGGGACAAAGGGTCCTCTGTTCTGGGCCCAGGGAGAGAGGCCCCCAGAAATGGGTCCCTATTACATTATAGAGCTTGAAAGTGACGTCACTTCCCCCGATTTCATGGGACCTCAACGGCGTTTTTAGACAAAAATCGTAGCGTGTAATCCAATGGCGGTATTAAAATGATATTTCGATCCCCATCGAATTGTGCCACGAGCTTCACATATGTTGTTTCTGATATTTTTGTTTAATTTTTCGTACGAAACTCCAAACGATTTAGAAGGGTGTGTTTCTTCACATTTTTCATGCAGACGGCCTCGGAACAAAATATTGATACTTCTGCATGAATAATCTATATCTAGCCTCTTAAACAGCATATTTGTAGCCCAGCGCATATAATGACTGAAATCAGAAGATATTTACTCGCTACCATGTTGTTAGATGGTCAGCTTAGGTCCCGTGAAATGCGGAACTAAGGGGCGGGACTTTCAAGCTCTATTGAGTACGGGGGCCCTTTCATAAAGCTTCGTCCTAGGCCCACCCAAAGCTGTCAGCGGCCCTGTGTGTGTATGTGTGTGTGCGCGTGTGTGTGTGCGTGTGTGTGTGTGTGTGTGTGTGTGTGTGTGTGTGTGTGTGCTTGTCCAGCAGCCCACCCTACAGATGTCCAGAGGGCCCCAGTCAGAGTGGCAGGCGCTACTTCCATTCACTCAGCCAGCTCCACAGCCCCCCTCGGCCCCTTGGGGGGTAGGAGAGTGTGAATGGGGCATTTCCACGCCGCTCTATAGCCCCCCACTGGGCATTTGTAAGATGATTTGTGTCAAATTTGTTTAATCAATATGGATTGAAGGAAGCAAGGGGGTGGTGGAGGCTCAACCCATGACTCCTTCATCTTTCTCTTTGTCTTGCGCGTGCGTGCACACACACACACACACACACACACACACACACACACACACACACACACACACACACACACACACACACACACACACACACACACACACACACACACGCATATACACGTGCATGCGCGCGCGCACACACACACACACACACACACACACACACACACACACACACACACACACACACACACACACACACACACACACACACACACACACACACACACACACACAGAGGCAAATGTGAGCCAATTGTCATCACAGCCACACACATACACATTAGCTTTTGTAACCTGTGGAACCAAGGAGAATAGTCCCTCATAACGGAAACTGGTCAAATTGATACATACACAAGAACACAAGTACAAAAGCACAAAAGTGCAAAAGTACAAAACCATACTTTTAAAACTTCACACGTGATGTTTAACATTTGAACTCAATAATATTGAACAACAATTGTGTGGGTGGTTTCGGGACTTTGGTGCTGCATTGTTACAGTGCGAGAGTATTTTAATGACATGACACAAAAACAGAAGATTTTTGGATAAACTTGCTGTCTCTTGAGCTGGTGAGGATGTTTGGCAATGGAAGTCTGAGGTGACTTGTGTTTCTTCTTGTGCAGCAGGTGTGTTCGAGACAGAGAGACAGAGACAGAGCATGACACATGGAGAGAGAGAGAGAGAGAGAGAGAGAGAGAGAGAGAGAGAGAGAGAGAGAGAGAGAGAGAGAGAGAGAGAGAGAGAGAGAGAGAGAGAGAGAGAGAGAGAGATTGTGTGTGTGTGTGTGTGTGTGTGTGTGTGTGTGTGTGTGTGTGTGTGTGTGTGTGTGTGTGTGTGTGTGTGTGTGTGTGTGTGTGTGTGTGTGTGTGTGTGTGTGTGTGTGTGTGTGTGTGTGTACACGTGTTTGTGTGTTTGTTTTTGTGTAGTTTGTGTAGTTTGTGTAGTTTGTGCTTCTTTTTGCAAGAGCTGCATGACAATAGAGATATAAGTGTTTGAGTTTGACTTTGAGTTTGTTAGAATTTGTTCATCTTAGCTGTACAGAGTAACATTCTGTCCAAGACACTGTCTCTCACAACATCTCTCTGTCTACCTCTCTGTCTCTGTCTCTCTCTCTCTCAAGCTGTTGTCCAGCTGCACGGGGGGACAAAGGCTTTGACCGCTGCAGGAGCCTTGACCCTGGGCTTTAGCCACCTATTGTCTGCGGGGTGCCCGGGGTGAGCTGGATGGCCGTTTCATACGCCACAGTCCGGCAATAACACTGCCCGCTATCATATAACTCTGGCTTTTCAGACACAGCCACATATTGTGCCACTGCATTTACACATGAATAGGTGTCATGAAGGAAAGAAAAAAAGAAATGTTCTTTTTACACTGTGGTTATGATACTGCAGGAGCAGGGGACGGCAGAAGGTCTTGAGAGGTGAGGGGTGAGTTTATGACAGGATACTGGAGGGATGTCCGGAGCATCTATGACACCTCGGGAGGATGGTGGTGACAATAATGCCCTGCTAGTATACATCAGTGGTGTGCACAGGCATTTTGGGGGGCAGGTATTCGAGGTGGGCAGGGGGCATGTGGAATTTCCAGCTGCCTTACTAGGCTATAGAGCAGTGGTTCTTATCATTTTTTTCTTGAAGCACCCCCTAACCTGCGCCCAAGACAAGCCGCGCACCCCCAACCTAAGCGTCTACGTGTGTGGACTAATAAATGATTTGAGTGATTAATTACAATAATTCTAACTTTAGACATTAATCAATACTTTAATTACTTTATATGGGGACCAAAACACGTTTTAATTTTGTCTTGATTTGGCCTAATTATAATGTTTTGAAGCAGAATTTTGGTCACAACCTCAACACAAGCAAAATTCTGCGCACCCCTAAAATCTCTGGCGCACCCCCAGGGGGTGCCCGCACCCCAGGTTAAGAACCACTGCTATAGAGGCTATATATTATATTGGGGCATTATTGTGACATACCAACAGGGCAAAGGGGCAGGTGCTTTAGCACCACCTCATCCCTATCTGGGTATGCCTATGGTATACATACTGGCCTACATGCAGTCATTTGTAACATAGCTTGATTCCTCCTATTAACCCATTTTTGCCTAAGCCCTTTTTTGGGAAAGGGTGCCCTATGTCTATTATATCCTAAATATATCAGCCTCCAAATCACATACAAACATGAAATAAGTTGCATTTAAAAGCTAGGAAACCTAATTTTTGCATTAAAATGTGTTCATTCAGCTATAACATGCACACATTTTTCATAAAGACCTTAAAATCTCAAGAGCCTGAATGCAGTGTATATGTCTGCGGGCTAAAATGGGTTGAAACATTAATAAGTGTCACTGCCATTAGCCTGGACTAAACAAAATGTTTGACTTTTGACGAGATGTCTAACTTTAAAGGTTATATAATAGTCAAAGTACCTAAAAATCACATCACAGAGTTCTTCCTTCGATCTTCAGAGCAGCAATGATTACAGAACATGACAGTGGATGATAGTGGGAGGAGAAGACTTGTTTCATGACTGTGGGCACTATAGACAGATACAGATTCAATCCTTCATTCGCTGCTTTAGAGAATGTTGCAACTATGCTGGTCATTCATACTGTGCGGTCTTCTGCCAAATTTAATCTTTCCTTGAATATTTACTATATAATGAACAAATATTTACTAGTACATCCAAAGTACAGTAGGTTTTGTGGATAAATATGTCTATTTCCGGAAATTTAAAATGGCAAATAATGGAGAAGATCCCCCTCATATGAAAAGTGTAATTTTCCCAGTCATAATGAATACTTAAAATTTGATGGTGGTAGGTATTTATGAAAAAGCTAACATTTGTTTATGGGCAGCAGGAATTCTGAAAATAAACTACTAAAAATAGTATACAGTGCACCTTTAAAACAAAAATACCCCTTAAGGCAGACGTGGGCAAACTCAGACCCGGGGGCCACATGCGGCCCGCTCTGCCATTTCATGCGGCCCGCTCGGCCATTTCATGCGGCCCTCAGAGCCTTTCCCAGAAAAAAATGCAGACTCGCATGGTCACTCATTCTTCAATGCGCTACCTAAAACAAGGGTCTTGGAAACCTAAGATTACTAAAGTCTACATCTAGATACAATTAGCAGGATTGGCATAACTGACAATGGTGTAATTATGCTGCCGTACACCAATTCTTATTATTGGCACGGGCAAGTTGCCTACGACATCCGGCCCTTTGGTCAACTTTCTAAACCCAATGTGGCCCTTGAGCCAAAATAATTGCCCACCCCTGACGTAAGGACTACTCCCTTCTCCGTCTGACAAAGTTATGTAGGCTACTGTAAGTGCAAGAACTGAAGTAGCAACACAACCCCAGACAGACAAACCAAAAAAACAGCCACTAAATTTACCAAACACAGCAGTTACACAAGGTTCAATGAAACATACACACATACAATAGATAGCATAAGTTTGTATACCAGGAGTCGCTATACTGGTGCTATGCTTGTGCAGTTGCTAGGCGCACCTGTCATTTACAGTCCCTATCTGCTTTCATGCCTTTCTTGGCCCATCAAGTGGTCGCTTCTGTCCTCAAAATATGTTTGACCCCAGGTTGACCTTTCTAAACAAAACAAAAAAATGCAATTTGAAATGTGCAATACAAGCTTTGGAAAGCTCAGTTACATACACAATATTTCAATTAACTGCTAAACAGTTCATGTCATTATTTCTGGAATAATTGAATAGCGTATAAATGTGCCAAAATTGTAGACTATTATTTTAAATATGTATTTCTTTTAATACATTTCATTGTATAACTAATACACAATATTTTCGAAGAAGCAATGGGACTGTAAGTTGTGATGCAACCCCTTTTTCTCTGGAAGCAGATGTGGGTAGGTTTTCAGATTTTTCGCAGGCCATCAGTTTTCAAAAGGATAACCAGAGGAGCAAATAATCAGCAGAAAATCCCATAACTCTCAATAGGAAGCAACAGATGGGTTCAACACCATGTGTCCTCCACCTCCACATGCTCTCTCTCTCTCTCTCTCTCTCTCTCTCTCTCTCTCTCTCTCTCTCTCTCTCTCTCTCTCTTGTTTGCCCAGGGTGCCATTTTAGAATGAATCGCCATGACAACAACAACATACACACTTTCATCCACTCTCATCAGGTGAGAGCATGCAGAGAGAGAGGGGGGGGGGCACTAATGGGAGGATGTATGTATGCACATTATAGGGATGAGAAGATGCTGTGCTCATTTAACTGTGCCGATCAAAGCGTAAAAAACTAGGAGCAGGAAATGGCGGGTGAAAAGAGAAGAATTAAGATGAAGACAGAACAGGCTTTTCTTACTCGGTAGGCCTACACTTATGTTGTTTATCAAAATGTTCATCAGCAGATAAAAGATTATTATGATCATTCTGTCATCATTGTTGAGAAGTACAGTATGTCGGTGAAGATGTTCATTCATCCAGGGTCTACACGTCCACACAGTAACTTTGATAGTGTTACATCAACACAAAGAGAGTTAATAAAATTTAATTAACACTGATCCCAGTCAGATCTCATGCACATTCATTGTTTTTAGCTGGGTGGCAGGGTAAAAATGTTAAGTTCATTATAAAACAAGGAAGAACCACACAACGATGAGCTCCCTTTGAATCCATTTTTATTTTCTTCACGTCTAGGGCCACCGCGGCCTGAATGACATAGAAATGTAACTTAAGGGTCAGCGGCACAATTGCACTTTTAGTCTGAGGAAGGGCAGTGCTGGCCCGAAACCTAAAGAAAATAAAAATGGATTCAAAGGGAGCTCATCTGTGTGTGGTTCTTCCATGAATTAACACTCATTAATTAACAGAACTGAAGAGGTCGCTCAGTCGAAGGCATTTGGAACTTTCCCAAAAAATGATGTCATCGGGATATCTGTTTGTTGTTGTGTTGTGTGTTTCAGTACCCATTGAAAATAAGATACTGCAAACATGAAATGGATGAGACATTTTTTGTTTCTAGTTTGTTTCTCTCATTCTCTCATACACAAGTGGGTGTTTTAGCTTTTGTTCAGTGGCATAATACCAGTATTCACTGTCCAGTGCTTTGTGTTAAGTAAGGTTTTCCATTTCCCTGCCGGTTCAGCCTTAGCTTTGCAACATTGGGTACCATTTACTGATTATATAGTTCTTTTGGAGGCTGACCAATGTGCCATTGACTTTGAATGGGCCACTCCAACCTGCAGAGGTCAAAGGTTTTGTATAATGATGGCTGTCAATGGCAATAGAGTTTGTGAATCTTTCATATCAGTTAATTTAGTCCATAGATGAACACTATAACAGAATATTAACAATAAGCTGTGGCAGCTGGAAGCGGGTTACATCACTATGCAACATTTACAGACGCTATTTCCTTGGAAAAGTATTTTTAGAAGCCAAGGACACAAAGTGGTTAAAATAGAATATTTTTACTACTAGATGGATAAGAGTGATTCTACGATTCAGCTGCGCTTTTAAGTCCATGGATTTTATTTGCCAATTCCACTAACTATTAACTACATCCAATGATGTTTTGGACATTAGCACACATTTATCTTTCATATAATACAGAAAGTGTAGACATGGCATTATTTCCCTCAGCAAGAATTAATATTTAATACTGGTTTTGGGCGTTTTCATGCCGTCTTGTTTTCCAAATGTCAGATTCAGTCTTCATATTAGCATGTAAAGAAACTTGTTTTGCCCAAGACGATTGCAAATGTTGATTCACAGTAATCATCACAATCATGTCAACATGTCATAACCTCTTTGGCAGGATATGGGAAGACTTTTTGGTAAGTTTTGAGCTCCATCCTTCCATAATTTAATCCATTCTTTTTCATGTTCTCATAGCGGGAAATTGCCTGTCAACTGTGTTATCAACATATTCATAAGAATCTGAATTAGAAATCACATGTAGAAAAACACAGATAAAGCATACAAATACATTAATTGATTAAGGTGTTGTGGTCCTCAGTTAACACAACACCATAAAAATGGCTGAAATGTCAAACCGTGTTACCGTCACTGGTGTTACAATTAGCTATGACAGCTGAGGAGGAGGATGTTTTTGCCAATTTATCTCCATATTGACAGACAAACAAACAAAATAATTTGTGTTATACACTGAGAAAAAAAAATGTTGGATTTACTTAACAAAGTTAAGGCGACCGGGATGCACACAACTATGTTCATTTAGATGTATTGAATACGGTTATGTTGATTTTAATGAACAGAGTTACGTTAGCTTTACTACACATGGTTGCATAGATGTTATTAAATAAAGCCACTTTGAATTTAGCTAACAAAGTTATGTTGGATTTTCTTAACCAAGTTAAGGCGACCGGGATGCACACAACTATGTTAATTTAGATGTAATGAATACAGTTGTGTTGATTTTAATGAACAGAGTTACGTTAGCTTTACTACACAAGGTTGCATAGATGTTATTAAATAAAGCCACTTTGGATTTACTTAACATAGTTAAGGCGACCGGGATGCACATAACTATGTTAAGTAAATCCAAAGTGGCCTTATTTAATAACATCTCTGCAACCTTGTGTAGTAAAGCTAACGTAACTCTGTTCATTAAAATCAATACAACTGTATTCAATACATCTAAATTAACATAGTTATGTGCATCCCGGTCGCCTTAACTTGGTTAATTTGGATTTTCTTAACCAAGTTAAGGCGACCGGGATGCACATAACTATGTTAATCTAGATGTATTGAATACAGTTATGTTGAGTTTTTTTAACAGAGTCATGTTACAACACAAGGTTACATTTAAGTTAGTTTTATTTGTCAAAATGCACAGGTATCTCTAAGGGCATAAAAAACATTTGACTGCATCACCAAAGAAAACATATACTGTAACTGCCCAAAACAAGCGCAATCACATGTGTCAATCAATGTGGTATCAATTTAGACAACTTTTGAACAATATTTAATAAAAACAGCTTTCCCATGTGAATATCATGGAGGATTCTATTTATTTCCATAATTCTATCAAAAATATAAAACTTCCATAGATTGCAAATTATAATTATATTGTAGAAACAAGCAAATAAATACTTGAAATGGCTGTTTTGATGACATTATGGAAATTTAAACTATTCCATGATATTCCATTTTTTTTGTAAAGGGCTGGTGTATTGTTAACATATCAAGTTGCACTTGGAGACTGAGTCACTGTTTAGGCATTTGGCAGAATTACAGTACCAATGCAAAAAAGGTGCTTTTGTAAAACGGCTATACTGCAGACAGCAGTAAAAGATGATTAACTAAGCCCCATGCTCACAAATATTGCCTGCTCAAACATGTTAAGTGAGGACAGACAAAAAATATGCTGTCTTTTTTTATACAAACAAAAAACATAATCAAGCCAACAATCACAAACCAGTTGCACCTCCTGAGATGTTCAACAAATGGCAAGATTTCAGTGCAATACCCAGCAATTTGCAATTTGCCAGCATTACCAATGCAAACTAAAATGCTAACAGCATAAAAAAACAAGCTGAAAGTAAACAGTAAAAAATACACATTTCTTGCTCAGAAATATTGTCTGATTCAGCATGTTAAGTGAAGACTGGCACAAACCATTTTGGCTTGATTATTTTTGTTAGATTGTATAAAAAAAGACAACAATCACAAACCAGTAGCACATAATTCATGGCTCCCAAGATTTCAGTGCAACAATTTCCAATGACATTCAAAAAATGCAAAAGTCTGCCACTCTGACTCATTGTCATACCTTACAAAAAAGTCTCGTGTTGGCTATAGGAGTTTTTGGCTGGTTTTTACATATCTCTTTTCCAGGTATGAGCCATACTTTTTTGAGCAATGAAACATGGCTAGAGAGTCACAGAGTATCTGTCACTGGGTAACGTTCCACCGTATGAGACAGTGTGTGTGTGTGTGTGTGTGTGTGTGTGTGTGTGTGTGTGTGTGTGTGTGTGTGTGTGTGTGTGTCTACAGTATATGTGTGTGCACACACATGTGCGCAGACATCTTATCCAACGAGCATGTGAAGTGAGGACTGACAGGAACCATGTTGTCTTTTATATACAAATAAACAAAAATATAATTCAAGCCAACCATCACAAACCAGTAGCACCTACTGGGAGATCTTTGATGACTCCCAAACCTTCAGTGCAATACAGAAGTCACTTTGACATGTGGCAGCATTACCAATACAAACAAAAGTTGTTAGATTGTATAAAAAAGACAACAATCACAAAGTAGTAGCACCTACTGGGAGATGTTTGGCTGACTCCTAATATTTGTGCAATGCCCAACAAGTCCCAAAGACGTTGAAACAGTCTACATACAAAAGGTCTACCACTCTGACTCATTGTCATGCCTTGCAGTAATGTCCCGTGTTGACTAAAGGAGTTTTTGACTGCTTTTTACAAGTCTCTTTTGCAGGTGAGCCTTTTGAGCAATGAAACATGGCTTGAGAGTCACAGAGTGTCATTCACTGGTTAATGTTGGTGGCATTCCATCCAATTTCACCTCATTAGACAGTCACCACCAATTTAGATGATCAGCAATGATGTTCGTGTAAGTGTTGTGTGTGTGATCCAAAGTATGTGTGATCCAAATAGCACTGCATACCTATGTTGAGGGGACACGTTGAAAAAAGGAGGAGCCAGTTTTGGGTAAAGACAATTCAGGCAGTAAATGAGGTGCAGTAGCGCACACACATTTGCAGTGTTCCACAGACCGTGCAGAACTCCAACCCCTTCGATGACGATTCCAAAATCTTCAGGATCCTCATCGGGCTCTGCTCCCTCATGTTTTATTACATAGATTAGCATGGTGATGGCCTCCATCCCACGGGTGGCCTCAGGATTAACATCGTCCTGACAGTGACATGGAACATACAATTAGTTTTCTTTAACACACTTTTTTACCATTACATTACAACATACCATTACAATTACATAGTTTACTTGTTAGTGAGTATGCAGGTGCTGGTATTATAATCAGAATATCATGAAAGTCCTGAATATTTTATTCCCCTCATTTCATAAAGTGAAACCAAGCTATGGTAAAGATGCATTACATACAGAATGAAATATTCTTAACAGTTATTTCTTGGAAATGCATCACTAATGGAGTTATAAAGAGTTCAACCGTGTACTGACCACATAGAAATGAGAATATGATTCAGAAGCTGTTTATTACACAGTCATTGATTAATAACCAATATCTGATATTAACTAATTTTCAGATATGCTAAATTTAGCATTTTCATCATATGTGAGCCAGTCAATTAAACCTTGCAATGTTTTACTCCATTTGTAACAGATTTGTACAAGAGGTAGATTTCACTTTCTGAAATCAGATACAATATTCAACTTTCATGATATTCGAATTATATGACCTCCACCTGTACAGATACAAATCATAACAAATCAGAAGGGGGTCAAATAGTCTTTCTCCACCGTAGCCAAAATTTCAAATTGGCAAAAAGTAGTATGTTAACATTACTTAGATAAGATACTTAAGATACTTAAGATACTTAAGATACTCTTAATTAAAGCTTACCTGGTGGGTCCTTATAAAGCATTCAAGCTGATTATTTGCGTAGACACATAGCCCTTCGCGGAGACATTGTCTGCACATCTCACCACTGTTATTCTAAGCGAGAGAGAGAGAGAGAGAGAGAGAGAGAGAGAGAGAGAGAGAGAGAGAGAGAGAGAGAGAGAGAGAGAGAGAGAGATAGAGAGGAGAGGGGTGGGAGTTTCAACATTTTTCAATATTTTGCTAAATTCTTCCTCTAGATTCTGCCTAGGGGACAATCACAGACAATCACAGAATAAATGGAAGTCAACCGAGTGAAGACGCTTCATGACCAGGCTAGTATGGTGGTTCAAAAGCCAAACTAACCCCAATATTAAGGAATAGGCTATATATGAAACAAGTGAAAGCCCATTGGGAAACTCCAACTCCTATTGTCATTGTGACACAGCACTCCACAGCACACAAGTGAACACTGCACACTGCACACAACGAAATTGCATTTATGCCTCACCCGTGCAAGGGGGCAGCCCTCAGTGGCGCCCCATGGGGAGCAGTGCGGTGGGACGGTACCATGCTCAGGGTACCTCAGTCATGGAGGAGGATGGGGGAGAGCACTGGTTGATTACTCCCCCCACCAACCTGGCGAGTCGGGAGTCGAACCGGCAACCTCTGGGATGCAAGTCTGACGCCCTAATATATACTGTACAATATAGGTACATTATGTCACAGACTGAAGTAACTGAGTAAACCCCTCACATTTTTGCAGATTTGTAAGTATATTTTTTCATAGGACAACATTAAAGAAATTTCACTTCGAAACAATGATTAGTAACCTGTTCACAACATATATAACTGTGTAAATTTGATGTGAGGGGTGCGCTCACTTCTGTGACATACTGTATAGGATCATTGCATCTAAGCTCATTGCAAAACCTGACCTTGGGGTAGTAAAGGGGAAAGAGAGGTTCATATTTCTTAATGTGAAAAGGCCACATAATTCAACTATACCTTGTCCACGGCTGCTGTGACCAGTCTGAGTTTGCGTCTTGCTTCACCCCAATTATTTCTGAACACTTTCACTACGCTATCAGAGTAGCCATCTAGCTTATTCGGTATTCACCTAAAAGAACACAAGACAAACAAATATCATTTATAAGGAGATTAACCCACTGCTGATCCCCCTTTGACAAAATATTTGAAATCAGATGCTGACAAACTGTGACAAAGGCCTTAACAAAAGTGTTAACTGTATTAGTCTGTACAGTGAAACGGCAATACTATTCCTACTATTATTCCTACAGGAAATACAGGACCTTGATCCTTAAAAAAACATACACACACTTCAACATCTCCATACAGTTATTGAGCAGAATGAAGCATTAAGTTATTAAATGGGTTGAATTATGAGTTGTAATGTTTCACTCCCTGTGTAACAAGTACAATGGTGTAAATAGGTTTCACTTTCTGAAATCAGTGACAAAGAATATTCAACTTTTTCCACAATATTTGAATTAAATGACCAGGGCCAGTAAGGATGCACAACAAGGACAATATACATCACCTCACTCTCAGAAAAAAAGAGCTGGCTGTCTGCATTTGGGCTCAGTGATGAAGGGCACCTCGGGTAACTTTCTGCCCTCTGTAGGGAAATGTTATATGCACAATTAATATCAACTTTAAACACACAAACATAAAGAGACAGAACACTTTGCAAGCTAAGGATATGGAAATGTACACCTAAACTTTCCCAATAGACATTAGGCCTACAAATCAATTAGCAGTGATGGGCAATAGCAAAGCTAGCCTACTAATTTAAGCTGCTCCCACTGGTCTGCATATACTAACATACATTGCATAGCTACCCTGCGTGCATACAGTTGTGAGAATGCAACATTTGTGTTGACATTTTCTTCGTTTTGGCAGCATCACCATATGATTCAGTAAGTTATGGCAACTGCTGCCTAGCTATCCCCAATCCAAACTCATAGCAGTTAGCATTAGCGATTACTTAGCATTTTTATCTGTAAGTTTAGCTTACAGTTGGAATAACAATCATGCTGTACTGTATGCATATTTTGCATGAGTGACACTATTTTAGAGAAACCATACTGTGAAACTGCCTCACTTTGGCTGTAGCAAGTTAGCAAAACAGGCTGGGTTAGCATACCTTCATTTACACTGGGAGGGAGAGAGAAGGGGTTCCTTTCCTGCGTGCGTGCTGCGTGTGTGCGTGTGAGTGAGAGAGAGAGGGGGGTTCTGATTTGAGCAGAGTGAGAACACAGTGTAGCTTCTGAGTGAACTACTTTTCCCCACGCTTGTGTAGCTTAGCACACTACATTTCTAAAGGTGGTAGCTTTAGTGTAGTGAAGCTTAATTATGGTTGAGTAGCTGATGGCTTATGTTCTCAATCGAGATTTGTTAAAAATCACCTGTATAGTTAAGTTAGTCTCAATAGCCACAATAGCCACGGGTCATTAAAAAACTAAATTACAAACTCATGTAACTTCCCTAATGTAGAACATGCACCATTTCATTCAATATTGAAAAAAATATATTGAACTTACCAGCAAATTAGGTGGGTGATGTGATGACAGATTAAAATGTAACAGACAACCAAGAAAACGCTGCAGGATATGAATTGAGGCGAGAAACGGTTGAAGGTAATCAAAATGGCGTTTACCTGCTTACTGAGCATGTGCGAGAAAGTACGGTGAGTGCATTGGGACAAACTTAATGCAATTTAATCAACAGTATTAAGTAAATCTAACCCAATGACGTTCAGTAATCTCAAAAACCAATACAGTAAGGTTGTTTCAACAAAACTCACTTGATTACATCTTGGAACACGACAACATTCAATAAATTTAACATGAAATAGTTATTTAATTCCAACGACATGCATGTTTCATTTTTCTCAGTGTAGGGAGATTTTTCTCCTAAAAAAGTGCCGACTTGTTCCCCTGCGCTGTTGACCGTAACACAGTTGAGTAACACGGTTGACTGTTTTGAAAGTGTTTTTGTGCTATTGATCCCTTATGTGTTGGAAAAATCCTATGAACAGACACTAGGGATTATCTCTGGAGAAGGAAGTCTTGTGTATGGAGGGTGACTAAATTCAAATCAGACGTTACAGGGATTTATAATGAAAAATGTGTCAGTCTGTATCACAGTGAATCATAAAATCCTATTTATTAAGCTCAACAATCACATTTTCTATATCAGTTGCACAGATTAATGACAACATTATTGCTAAGGGACATAAGCACTTTCAAACGTATTTTGTTTCAACTCTGTAGTATTTTTATATGTTTAAAATTACATAGTATTTGTCCATAACACTGTTGACAAAATAATCAAGCAAATGTTCGCTTTAGAGTATTTATCAAATGATTTAAGATTAAGCTTGGCAATTTGTTTGTTAGGAAACTTAAATATATACACTATGTACACATCTAGGTCATTTAGTTGAAAAAAATACTGATAATTGACATTTTGCTTTTGCAAAAAGGGCAGACGAATCGTAGAATCACTCATAAACTTTCCTCAGAGGTGGTGAGAATCTAAAATGTAACATCTGAAAGGAGTGTGAACTCTTTTTACATGTTCATTTTCATTTACTCTTTTTACCCTCCACTACAACACTGCTAATAGTGGTAAAGTGGTTTCGCTATCTCAAATGCAATTTCCTCGTTTTTTGCATCATAGATCTTTTCAACATTAATAGCACCCAACATCAAAGAAAATACTTGGCTTGTCTAGATGAGCTATTTCCTTAAAACAATCAATCAATCACATTAAATGAAATCTTCGGAACTGGCATCTCGCACTCGTCACTCAAAAGATTACATTGTGTGTTTACGGTTCTCGGTGTACACACAGATTGTGTTTATATCTGTGGGCTGTTTTGTTTGTGTTTGCAGCTGATGGTCCCCAACACACTTTGATATAAATTTATGTCTTTGCTTTATAGCTCACATAATTTCCAATTTGCGCCCTTTTGAAGAGATCATCAAAGCCAAAACCCCCCTTTAATTCAAAAGCACATGAACATGAAGGACATCAAAAGAAAGCTCCCACCCTGTTGTGCATGTATCTTCATACTATAATACATCAGTTCATAGTGCATGTGAGAGGGGCTCATGGCACTGTGTGTGTGCATGCGTGCGTGCATGTGTACGTGTGTGCGTGTGTGCGTGCAAACGTATATATGTGTACATTTGCATTGTAATATCACCATCTGTCTATAATTTCACATGGTACAATCAATATCCTTGTATGACCTGCGCACATGAAGAAACTGACAATAAAAACGGACTTGACTTGACTTGATACTTGAGGGAACAAGACAGCATCCAAAGGGACAATCTAATAATACCATAAACTTCAGTCAGGTTAGTATATCGGTCGGACCTGCAGATGGTTTTATGGGATTTCTGTAGTCTTGCAAAGTTTTAACCTCCTCTCAACAACATGCAAGGTGATTAATACAGTAACTACCGTGTCCATGTATGCATAGTAAACCTTCCTTCAGAAGCATAATGTAGCCATAATTAGGCTATTCAATATATAATACATAACACATAATAGGCCCATGTAAAACATCTCTCTCTCTCTCTCTCTCTCTCTCTCTCTCTCTCTCTCTCTCTCTCTCTCTCTCTCTCTCTCTCTCTCTCTCTCTCTCTCTCTCTCTCTCTCTCTCTCTACTAAAACTATGGCTGCAAGGTGCACTGTGTTATATTCTTAGTAGTTTATTTCCAGAATCCATGCAGTCAATTCACAGATTACCTTTTTCACGAATACTTCCACCATCAAATTTGAAGTATTCAATATAAAAGGGAACACTTTTCATACATGAAAAAGGGGATCTTCTCCATAGTTGCCCATTTTGAATTCAGAAATAGACATTTTTAGCTGCAAAACGTATTGTACTTTGTTCAATAGTGAATATCAGTTTATTACTTAGTAAATATTCAGAAAAGATCAAATTTGGCAATAAGCAGCATTTCCATAGGCAGCATTGTTGCAAAACCTATTCTAACCACCATCTTACAGTGCACCTATGAAGTTATGTAATCTTTCTTTAAAGTTTAAACAACTTAGTATTCAAGCAGGTTTCACCTATGGTTTTTTGAAGCACACTACAAAATTTAGAAGGTTTCAAAGACATAGATGTACAGTAGAGAGGTTTGACATTTTTACGTGTCTGTGTGTTTTCTCTTTTGTTTACAGCTCTAATGCCAGACTTTAAAGGTACACTGTGCAGGAAATGGTCAAAAAGGTACTGCAACTATGATGCTCATTGAAACTGGGTTACCTATTTCAAAATTTGATCTTTTCATGAAAGTTTACTAAGTAATAATATATATATATAATAATCAGGGCTTTGAACCGTTATTTTTTTCCAAACGTTCCGTTCCGAACAGAAACGGAATTATAACGTTTCCGGTTCTGAGTTCCACCAATAAATTGACTTTCCCGAACCGGTTAGAACCAAAAAACTATTGTTCCTGGAACGGTTAATTTCGTTCCTGTCAGCTGATTACTCCCCATAGACCTAACTGACGTTAACAAAGAAAGACGGAAGTGCAAATGAGTCAGCCTACATTCAAAACTGTTTATTCAAGCGGATGAAAAGAATATCCTCCAGAATTTTGTCATTCAGGGACGACCTAAGCGGAGAAGCAGAGAATAAACCTCAATGATGAAAATGTATGCTCCACGCTGACTTGGGTCACGGGGAGCACTATGATGGACATTGTGAGTTTGTGCATATTTGAAGCGGCCATGGATGCCCAATAACGCCGAACATTGTCGGTGCGATTTTTACACGCGCTTCCCTGCAATGTCTTACAATAATGCAATGCAAACCCTGTCCTTTTGTATGACAGTGGTTTCTCTTATTTAAGATGTGGAGTGAAGACTTTGTAATCTACAGCTCTCTCTCCATTCAGTCAGAGAATGTCTGATGTCACACAGGACGTGAACCTCAGCCGCCATGGTAACGTGCGCAGGAAAATAATGACTTTTTTTGTTTTGTTTGAGGAACGGTATTAACCGGTATTAACCGGTTACCATTATTTTTAAATAAGTGTTCCCGTTCCAGAACATAAAAAATAATAACGTTTCCGGTTTCGTTTCTGTTCCCTGTAAAATACAAAAAGTTCCTGGTTTTCGTTTTCGTTCCTTGAACCGGTTCGAAGCCCTGATAATAATATAATATAATAATAATATATATATAATAATAAAATATTTTCTAGTATGGCCCAAGTACAGTCATTTTTGTGGCTAAAAATGGCTATTTCTGGAAATTCAAAATGGCGGACCATGGAGAAGATCCCCCTTTTCATGTATGAAAAGTGCAATTTTTCCAGTCATTATGAATACTTAGAATTTGATGGTGGTGGAAAGTATTCATGAAAAAGGTAACATTAGTGAATGGGTAGTTTGAATTCTGGAAATAAACAACTAAAAATCTCACACAGTGTACCTTTAAAGGGACACTGTGCAGGAAATGGTCAAAAAATGTACTGCAATTATGCTGCTCATTGAAACTGGGTTGGCTATCGCCAAATTTGATATCTACATGAAAGTTTACTAAGTAATAAACATATATTTTCTAGTATGGTCCAAGTAGAGTCATTTTTGCAGCTAACAATGGCTATTTTTGGACATTCAAAATGGCGGACCATGGAGAAGATCCCCCTTTTCATGTATGAAAAGTGCAATTTTTCCAGTCATAATGAATACTTAGACTTTGATGGTGGTGGTAAGTATTTACATAGACATTAGTGAATGGGCAGCATGAATTCTGGAAATAAATAACTAAAAATCTCACACAGTGTCCCTTTCAGAGAATAGCTGCATTATCTTTACCCCACCCCCTTTTTGCTCACCTCTATTTTTCTGACACACACACACACACACACACACACACACACACACACACACACACACACACACACACACACACACACACACACACACACACACACACACACACACACACACACACACACACACACACACACACACACACAAATACACACCACTGATCTAATCTGTCTGGCTCCCCTGCCCTGCTGTGAGAACTGAAGGCAACTGATAAGTAAAGGATTGTCTTAACTCATTTTCACCTTCACTTACATTTCCCCCACCAAATACCCCCCATTCAAATAATCACACCTACTATGGTCAGAGGACACATCACACTTTCGTGGAATATGAGTGTGTAAGCATTGTGAAGGATAGGGCACAATCATAGCATGTGAAGACCTCTTCCCCAGCCCCCCAATTCTATATATTAATTTTCAAAAATGTTCAATAATGACAGGTAGCAAAATCACTCTTTCTTGTTTGAATTTTGTAAGGGAAAAGTCTGATGACATTAACCCTATTCCAAATGCCCCGAAGCTATACCTTCACATCATTGTTTTTAAATTTGCATGTGCATGCCAGTCACCGTGTTTTGAAAAAGCATAGAGCTCTGTATGTATTGGAAGTTATGGCACAATGGTGTAGCAAGGCAACTACCTACACTGTTATGAGGGACATTAAAAAGAACATCAAATTAAAAAGAACATAAACTAATCACCAACCATATGCCTACCTAATGCGTCTGAGTGGACAGTGTGACAACTTTAGAGGCCTTTTTTATGACTCTGTATGTATGTATGTTGACACGTGTAGTTATTGCAGATTGGCTCTGCAGGGCTGATACAGTGCGCCCTTGTTAACTCTGGCCTCAGGTTTTTGCTGATGGGGGTGGTTTGGTTTGTCATAGCTCTCTGCAGTAACAAAAGCTCGGCTATTATAGTGTGTTTACTCCAGAGCAGCAGCCACTGGCCTATCCCCCATAAAATTACAGCCATGTGTGTGTGCTGAATGTGTGTGTGTGTGTGTGTGTGTGTGTGTGTGTGTGTGTGTGTGTCAGTGTGTGTGGAGTGATCCCCTCACTCCCCCCACACTGCTTTGTCTGTTGTTGCTTCTCTTGCATTCTTGAACATAAAATTGTAGAATTGTACATTTCTTTTTTTCAATTAACAAAACTTCTGTCAGTGCACTTACACTGTTGCAATCTGATGTCTCTAATAAATATTTTTTTACTATGTTTTCTTAACTTTTAACTTAAACAATGTGAGAAATGTTGGGTAGTTCCGCCTGAATGGAAAACCAACAGCAAGCATCCTCTTTTTGTGCTAAACATGGAGATAGTTATCAACACCTACACATTAGTGCCACACATTGTTCTGTGGCTGGCAACACAGATGCAAAATAGTTTCTGACTTTTGTTTGTGAGATACTACTGAGTATATTTTCCCTCCGCCCCTCCCCCACCTCCTACTCAATGGTGTGAGACAAACAAGCAGCCATCTTGTTATCTTTAAAGACTCACATTTCTCTCTAAGAGGCCTAAGCAATGTGTGTTTCCTGTGTCAGACCCATCTACCTTCATATCGTCACCCACGTGTGAATGCCACTTCAACGGGCTACGGAGAGTGCACGTCACTGCGTTCTGACTTACTATAGCCTACACTGCTCAATACGCACAGGTTGCTTTATACTTCCCACAAGAGATATATATTTTCAGAAGATATCACAAATGAAATGAGTTATTTATAGCCTGCCCAGTGCTGTGATATTTAAGATGTAAGTGCTGTTCCTCCAAAAAGCATAGATCAATTTCAATTGATATTGAGTTGCAATATGTCATAACACAGAGTTATTCAACTCCACAGGAATAGGTCAAAAAACTCCCCCCACAGTGGCCTTTTACAGGCATTGTGTGTGATTGCCAGCCAAGCATTATTGAAAGCCATACTTTTTGTGATGTAAAATCCCTCAGAGTTCACAACAATTGGCAGATCATTCATCGCTGGCTGTGAAGCCATACAGGGAGAGAGAGAGAGAGAGAGAGAGAGAGAGAGAGAGAGAGAGATAGAGAGAGAGAGAGAGAGAGAGAGAGAGAGAGAGAGAGAGAGAGAGAGAGAGAGAGAGAGAGAGAGAGAGAGAGAGAGAGCAAATTGTGTGAAATAGAGGAAGGGGAGGAGAGGATGGGTGGGTGGGGGGGGGGTTGTTGGCCAGCCCTGAACAAAAAACAATGCAATGATCCAAATGTCACCATTATCCCCCTGTAATGATTCTCAGTGGCAGAAGTCACTTCTGTGAGTTCTCTAAACATGTTGAAGGACATGTTGGGGGGTTGGGTGGGGGTGGGGGTGCTTCAGACAACAGCTTTCAGAGAGCAGCCATTCCCAAACCTTTATAATACAAGGACATGCTTTGAAATGAGAAATCACAACTCAATACATAAGACTACTATGGGCATCGTTTTTTTCCCAAACAGGAGGAGATTCCTGTCATATCAACCTAAGATGATAGTCGAATTATGCACAGTTAGTAAATTTTACTACATTTCCTTGCTTTTCCAACCATGTCACATACATTTCACACAATACAGTATTTGAAATCACACAGAGAAAAATTAGGATAATTTTTTTGGACCTGTCAAGGCCCACCAGTGGGCCCAGGCCCACAGTTTGGGAATCACTGCTCTAGAAAATACAACACAGGCTGTGCCACCCTGACTGTGAAGGGAGGGGAGGATAAAGCTCTCAGACTCGTTTCCTGAGGTTCTGCTTTTTCTCAACACCACTGTCCACTGTCCACCGACATCAATCACGGCGCGTAAACTGTCGCCGTTTGCCTTTGTACACGCATAATGGTGATATTTATAGGCCTGAAAGGCGGGAGGAAGTGTTTTAGCGCCAACCAAAAATGACATTTAAGGAGAGCAAGGGAAAAAAAGTGAGTTCAGGGGCTGCCAAAAATATCAGCTTACACCTGAAGCACAATGCTCAGGTTCAGGCAGGCTCCTACCCAACATAGCAGCAGAGTGTATGGTGGTATCACGGCCAGCGCACTGTGATACTAAAAGCGTGGTGGTGAATTGGAAAGCAAAGCTAAAAAAGCTGATTGTTATACATAAACTCTCTCTCGCTCTCCCTCTCTCTCTCTCTCTCTCTCTCTCTCTCTCTCTCTCTCTCTCTCTCTCTCTCTCTCTCTCTCTCTCTCTCTCTCTCTCTCTCTCTCTCAACCACTTTTCTCTCCACTCTCAGAAGAACAAGTTTCTTATGTGGAGGACAACTTCTACAATCAATCAATATTCATCAGTGCATCTGAGTGCTTCCATCAGTCAACCCAGTAGTGCACAGTCCATTTCCTCCGCTGTTTCGTTTCGCCTGCTTGCTTCTATAGCTGTCCTCCGCCTGCCTGCGATGATGACGATGATGATGAGGTCTATGCATGTCGTGTAATAGGCTTAAAAAGCATTTCATTACAAACAATGAATGCCAATCCATGCCACATGTCACGACAACACTGGGCCTCACTGTTTTTCTCTCCCACTTCCCTTTGCTGATAAAGCTGTTTACAGGAACGAGAGACTGGTGCTCTTTTTTTTGTCGGCAACGGAATCAACAAATGATCGGAGGGGCCATTTATTCAAATCAATATTATTGCCCCCATTTCGCTCAATGTATTTGTGTTTTTAACTCTGCAATGCAATGAGTCAGATGACTGTTTTGATATTTTTCGCTTCTCGCTCCTCAGAAAATTTTTGAATTGTTCCAGGATGTTGAGAGTGTTTGTAACAAATCATTCCCCAAACATGTAAGGAACACACACACACATTTTTGAATGCCCACACACAGAGAGACAGACACAGACTCAGAGAGAGAGAGAGAGAGAGAGGATAGACATATGATTTATTCTAATCATCACAGTCTTCTAGACGTGACCTTTAATGGTGATGCCAACATCCTGTTGGCGTGGTGGGCATGCGTGCCGTGCTGTCAGCTGTGTTGATGGGCAGGAGGCACGCTATGCTATCCGGCTCTACAGAAAGCCAGAAGGTAGTGCTGTGCATGTTCCTGAACGAACCGATTCTTTTGAATGACCCGATTCTTTTGAATGACCCGATTCGTTTGAACGACCTGATTTGTTTGAGCAACCCGATTCGTTTGAACAGCTCCTTGCTGTGAATGATTGGAACCAAGTTGCAGCTGAGCAGCCACATTTCCATAACTACTCCAATTTAGAAAAAAATGAGTGTGTCTGTCTCACAGAGAAGCAGGGATGGTCTGTAGAAGCCGGAGGAGGACAGTCAGTTATTTGGGAAAAATTAGGTGGATTCTTAAATGGTATCTAATGAACACTGAATAAGTAGCCTATTGAAAATTATTAAGTATAAGCCAGTTTTTTTGAGCGGATGTTTGAAAACAGCTAGCCATGATCACCAGCACCCACACCCCCCACGCCACCTGGACAGATTAACACCACTGAGGCTGTCACGCTCCTCTATGCTGTTAGTCAAACACCATACAACAAAACTTAAGTCGCAATATTATGCCTTATGCCCAAAGGTGATGGAGGTATACAGTTCTCGGGTCCTCAGCCCTGTCTGTCCGTTGATTCGTCCATCACAAGTTTTGTTTACACTGTAATGTTTGAATGGTGGACATATAATAACCACATTTTTGTGTTATGATACTCCCCTTTGGACACCTCCGTTTACAACATAGTCAACTTCAACTTTGAAGATGGCCACAGGGGCAGGAGCAACTTTGGTGTTAGCCCTGAGTTCCACCTGAGTTTCACTTTTCATTATTTCAAATCAAGCCCCGAGTAAATGTCCTCGCATTACCCACCAGGTTGGAAGCTGGATTGTCTTTCATTCGAAGTGTAAAGAGAATGGTACATGTCTCCAAACCTACATAATGTTATTGTATCACATGGAGTGTGACAATGCAAAAAATTAAGAACTAAGAGGCACTGCAATGATTTTCGGAAAAATTATTTAAAGTTTGAAGTGTTAAAAGCTTCTTGTAAACAACGCACACTGCCACCTCATTTTCATTGCTGTATATGAAATATAAACGTAACTAAACTTAAACTTAACTTTAAATTAGAATTAACTTAAAAGCATATATACAGTGATTAAAGAGTTGTTCTCCATAAACACATGCATTCATACACATTGTCTACAAACATGCTATGATTTTCACTCAAAGATATTCAGAGTTTGTATGTTTGAAACTAAAACTATTTGAGAACTTGCTACTGCAACATGAAACAGTTCCAAATGATCAACTTTAGTTGCTGTTCTCAACTCAGCGGTATAGAGTATACCCTGGACAAAGTGGACCAGCAAAGGAACTATGACTGTTTGCCGAGAGTGCTTTCCACCTCCAGTGCCGTTCACAACACACCACCACATAGACAGCAGCACAGCACAGTTCCAGCACATCTGTGGAGGTTTGATAGTCCATAATATCCTAATGAAACAGATCCTGTGTTTGGGTCGTAGGGCAAGAAAGGGGGGATGTCGTGGTGATGTGAAATATCTCAGCTGGCACACACTGCCTGCCTCCCTTTCATCTTTTACTGGGGGCTGAGCAACACATGTTCAATTTACAAGTGCACTCCAAGTGTTGCACTGTTATTGTTCAGGAGCCCCATGGTCCTCCTGGCTGCCTGGACGTCCAACGTCAGATGTCTTTGGTGTTTGCAACCCGGTACAATAAACAGGGCTTTTGTGTTTGCACCCAAACATCTTATTTTTCTAGTCCAGACGTTGTGGACAGAATAGAATAGAATAGAATAGAATAGAATAGAATAGAATAGAATAGAATAGAATAGAATAGAATAGATCTAGGATAGCAGGGATCTAGGATTTATTTGTCAAAACATTACTCCTACATAATAATGTCTACTAGCTTCTATTACAGACATAACGAGTCTCTGTGACAGACCAGAGGAGAACAGAAGAGGGTTGAAATATCTGAATTCTGCACTTGTGACAAGAGCTAGAGGAGCTCTGTCAAAAAGAGCAAAATAAAAGTTTTGTTTCATGTGTTGCCTGTGTTTGTTGGTGTCATACAATGGAGTATAAACTCAAACACCACAAAGGTGTTTCAAATTAACATCAAAGTGCAGATTTTCTGAAACGAATCGAAGATTATTTTGTTCAGGATTAATTAACTCTGTCACCTCATCCCATGAGAAGAAAAGTGCCCATTTGCAAGAGAGTGCAAGAGAGAGAGAGAGTAAGAGCCAACATGAACCTCTCTGTCTCTCTCTCTCTCTCTCTCTCTCTCTCTCTCTCTCTCTCTCTCTCTCTCTCTCTCTCTCTCTCTCTCTCTCTCTCTCTCTCTCCACAACTGTAGATTTATGACACCACTGTTCCACTATGAGAATTGTTTAGTTTGAATGTCACAGAAAAAAGAGGATTCAAGTGTATAGTGTCTTATTGCCAGTCATAAAGTGTCTAGACTGCAGCAGCCAACCAGCCAACCCCCTCTCCTGTGTTTCCCGACACCCCCGCCTGTCTCCCAGAGATGGACATTTGTTGTTATAAGGCATATAGAGTCCTCTCTCTTTGTGTCACAAATAAACAGAAGGGCATGTTCCTCTCCAAGCACTCTTCTCCTCTCTGGCCAGCCAAGGCCATTAGTATAACTGCAAAGTCCCCTATATACGCAGTCAAGCTTAGGTGCCATCAGAAATGGCCAGGGTCTCAACACAAATTAACGGAAATATTCCTGATTGATTGCTTGTGTATGAACATGCTATGTGTCCAATGAGGAATAATTTCAGACGCAAGAGTGTGCTTATCCATCGCGCACTATATAAGCACGAACACAATACCAGTCTTATACTTTCATAAGTGGTCAAAACTGAGTCAGAATGCAGTGCAGACTCCATTTGCAGAAAAACAATAATTCATAAGCTCTATTGATAAACTCTCTCTCTCTCTTTGAGTACTTGATCCAAAGTCACAAAATGGCCGCTCTCAGCCAGAAAAATATGGCTCCTTGCCGGGGATGGGCGGCTATTGTAAACAGCTTACTTTTTTGGAGTGTGTGACAAAGGCCCTTCCATTACTTTCAGTCCCATCAATCTAGTGTGTGTGTGTGTGTGTGTGTGTGTGTGTGTGTGTGTGTGTGTGTGTGTTTGAGAATTGGGCAAGTGTTGTAGGGCCTGGGGGTGTAAGCGCTGGAGGAGGTTGGTCTATCTTCTTTTGAGGCAAAGCAATAAATTCTTTCTCACTCCTCAAGCACTGACCAGACTCAGGAGGGGGTGGGGTGGTGCAACAGGAGGATTAAAATTCTCTGACAACATCTCAGGGTTCAGGGGTGTGAAATTCACCAAAACCATGTTTGGTTTGTCCACCCACCTCCATGAAGACCCCCAAAGCTCCATGCATATTCTAGAGCCATGTTACACCCAGATTGCAGTGTTTTGTTCTCATAAAAACCACCAGAGAATACATTTGAATTTGAGAATAAAAATATGTTTTGCAAACTAAGGCAGCTAGTGTGTGCTCATTGTAGAGTAATGCTTAAAGGTGGATTTGAAAAAAGCTGTCCAACCTTTTGGCTCTGGAAAAGATGCATGGTCATGGTGTCCAAAACAGGAGAAGACTGAATGAAGATTCTGAGTAGAGCATGTGAACATGTAATCCACACCCTGGATCAAAAAAGAACAGAACGACAGACTTCAAAACAAGGCACATCCTTTTTGACTAAAGTAGAGCTTGTGCAATAGGCTACACAGACAGTATTTCAGGAATGCAGAGTATGTTTTTTTTCACAAAAAAATAAAGAAAAAAATGATGCAAGGTGCGCCCCCTTTTCTTTGATTCTATGTTTTTTTTAGACCATATTTTATGTGATTAACTACAATCAAATAAAAATACACAGGGTAGCTGACATGAATCTTCACCTATTCAATGGACTGCACACTCTTATCCCTTGATGTATTTACACATTTAAAAAATAAACATATATTTCATTCATTCGTGTTATGAGCTGTGCATTCATGATACAGGCTATATTTGAGAAACTCATACAGTGTGTGAAACTATACTTATCTAGGCTACCGAAGAAACACCACCAGATATTTACAGTATGAGCCAGCCCATTCACCAAACAATGCGGCAAACCTGTTTGTGCCGGTATAGGCTAAATCTGAATATCAATAGCCAAATGGGTGAACCATACTGAAAGACCCCTTGTAATATTGGTCGTCTCCGGTGTGATTCTGGTTCTGCTGATTTATTCTTATAAATACACACAGATAAACTCTTATGGTATTTAAACTCTTTATGTTATACTAACTACAGTCTAAAGTCTTATTTGGGCGACATAACTAGCCTACTTAATGAGAAATTGTGCTTATTTGTTTTGTTGTTCCCTCACACACCGAAACCATGCGTCAGGGGCTTCCAGTGCTTCGTCATGTGAATGGCACGGAGTAGGCTAAAGATTAGTTAAGAGTTTAAGTTTAGTCAAATTGATTAAACTTGAAACCATTTTGGACATTTCCATTGACTGAGGTGTTCAGATGTTCAGGGTCCAAATGGAATAATGTGTCTTTAATTAGGCACAAAAACTTTCAGATAAATTGCGCATTTAATCAAATAAAAAAGATACACCAAGACTGCCCGGTCCAGCAGGTAGCCTACAAGCTTTTAACATTTTATTGGATGACCTTGCAATTAAATAATCTACTTATCTTTTATAATAATAATAATAATAATTATTATTATTATTATTATTTACTAATGTACTGACCTACATCCAGCCCTACACCATGTTATTTTGTTGTTATGTAAGAATCATATCTATCTACTTCGTCGCCTTCTTCCCTGAACTCTCCCTCCCCTTTCTTCCTTTCTCCCTCCCTCTCGTTGCCCGGCCCATGCATCTCCCTCCCCCTTTGCTCTCGCTGCTTTTCTCATCAATGGAGCGCATTTGAATAATGTGTAAGCACTTGGACCAGAGCCAATCAGCTGTCAGAAGACCATGATAAATCGCATTGCATTATTGATAATAATAATTACTTTGACATGCGCATTTCTACTTGAGGGGCAAATTTCCAGCCCGAAGAATTTGTAAAGGCGAGGAGTAAATAGTGTCAGTATTTGCTCCCCGATGGTTGGACCATGTCGAGGCGCAAGCAATCCAAGCCACAGCACATCAATTCCGACGAGCCCGGTTCGACTGAGAATGGTAAGCGTGCCTTGTTGGCTTACTGTAGGAAAATTACGAAACTTTCAAATCAAATTTTAATTCAAAAAGTTATTTATTTCTCTGGAATTTCTGAAAACTTTGTAGTTTACGCACACTCCTCGCACTTTGACCGTCGTGACCCTTGAAACTAGCCATGCGTTTTGGAGGAATATGAATGATGTTGAACGTGTTTATCAGCCTTTCTATGCGTTGAAACAAAAATTCAATAATCTTTTTACATAACGTGTGTGAGTTTCTAAGACAGTTTTGAGGACTACGTTTAGTTAATTCAATATCTTTTTTTTTTTTTAAATCAGGTTTGCATTTTATCCTCGCTATTTTCGAATGTTTTAAATGCGGCTTTTATCCAAAATCATTGTTGTGAATGTTTGTCTGCTACCTGTGGCTTATCAGGTGTTGGAAATGGCTTCTTTCATCGATATGGTGTTTTGATGTAGAAGGACGATGTAACTTTATGATATTGTTGCACTGTAAATTGATATGGTTTGGTCAATATTTTGTCGGCGTGTCCTGTATTGTTTGAGTCATACGCACTGTAGGCTCTTCGTTAACTTTAATGGGACATCTCACTCGGAAGTTTTACTCACTTTATTGATTGTTGTGTTGCCACCGTCTTATGTACAAGCGTATTTCTTAATTTGATGGAGCATGTCCTTGCTTGGTCAACGTCTACGTGTTGGTGGATTGGCTAGCCTCAAACAAAAGGTGTTCAACAGGTCGGCATGGAATGAGTTTCGGAGGCGAGCAATAAATCCCCGTAGTTAAAGCTGTTGCTGGCTGCTTGTGACCGTGCACATGGAGTAGTGTGGGGGTGCAGTTTTGGTGGGGGCGGGGATGGTTTGGCTTTACCGTAACTAAACTGTAGATCGCAGTGGTAACATCTATGGATAGGCTACATTAATGTCGCCAATTCACACTCAAGAGTCTGGTGTTGAGACGTGTCTGAAAACATGCGGTCACTCAAGTGAACATGAGCAAATGTGTATCAACGTATATTACAATTTGTGTTTCGCATTGACTGGAGAATAAAAACGTCCCTTACGTCACACACGCTTGTATTGTAGAGGTAAACCCAGTGCGCCCTCGTGTGGATATTGATTGCTGTGATCAAGACTGGACTAGATGCGTGAGTGAGGCAGACAAAATGCATGCATGAAGTCACAATCGGATCACAGAGAGAATATTCACAGTGCCACATTCACAGTAGTGAACTGATGGCCCCTGTAACCATTTAGCGACGGTTAGATAACCCAACGCGGATTATCTTAAATTTCCCAATTTTGGCTATTGATCAGATTTATTAACTTCTGAAACGCACAACGCCTCCCCATTGCAAAGACTTGTTGCTGAATGGCCAGTTCAACAGCAAAACATCTACATATGCGAGCTAACATGTACACTAAACACGTGCGCAAAGTTAACCACCAAATGAACGCGTGCCTTGTATTCGTTCATCCTGATTACTTTTAAATAGGCGACACATGCTTTATGCTTGAGAGGCTGCGTACATTCGGACGTGTACACACCCGACACCAACCTGATTCATTATAATTGGCATGTTTCTGGGTTTTAACTGCACATCCACCAAATCAATGAATGTATCCTGACGCGTCCTCGGCTGCATTGTTTAATTGTTTAAGGCCCCCTTCTCGACACATTTGTTCAGGGACAGGCGCTTGTACACATCTCAACTCTCAAAAGACCAATTAGTCCCACTAATTGCATACTTCAGTTGTAATGTTTTTGAGCTGTCTTTGTGCCACTGTATCCGTTTTCTTAATCTGTGTTGTATAATGAATTATACTTTAATGTGAATGTATACAGCAAGTTATCAAACCAAAAGTGTTTTTTTTTCTTCATTGTGTTTTCTTTGTGCATTTCAGGGGCTATGGCAGATGAGCAGACAGAAGCAGAGGGGCTGGAGCTGAAGAGGTGTCGCATGGAGGAGACAAGGGTCTGTGACAAGTGCTGCGCTGAGTTCTTCGACGAGGAAGAGTTTCTTGAACACCAACAGAGTTGCACTAAGAGTCAAGAAGTGGTGATCATGAAAGATGGCGGAGGGGATGAAATCCCTTCTGAGTTCTCCCATGATCTCTCCAGCGACTTCCATAACGGTCACAGCGGTGACGGCGACGACTCCGCAGACCCCCACTCGACCTCCGGCGCGGAAGAAAGAGAGGACGAGGAGCAGGAGGCGAAATCGAGCGCTGACGAAGAGCTTTCAACACACGCACAACAAGCCGAGATGTCGTCGAGCTCTGACGTCAGCTACCTTCCATCCTCCAAACACCACCACCAGGACTCCAACAATGTCACTTTAGAATCCATGTCGGCCACCAAAGTCGCCGTGACCCAACATTCGTCATCCAGTAGCAACTCGTCCTCCTCCCTGGTTAGCTCCAAGTCTCCCCCATCATCGTCATCATCATCGTCATCATCCCAGGACATGGTCGCCGCCGCTGCCCAGGCCCTCCCCATGATCCTGGAACAGCTGGTGAACCTCCAACAGCAGCAGCTGCAGCAGATCCAGCTGACGGAGCAGATCCGGATACAGGTAGCCATGATGGCTCCTCAGGCCCTGGGCGCTGCTGCAGGGAAGGCTCTGGACCCCCTGAAGGCCTTGGGTGCTCATCTCTCCCAGCAGCTTTCTGCCGCCGCGGCCCTCATTGGCAAACGCAACGGCACTCAGAGTTTGTCGTTGGAGGTGCTGAAACAGGGCAAACTACCTCAGACCAACGGTCTGCCTGCCTCCCTCACGCCGGGGGTGGGCTCGCTGGCTGGCAAAAACAACATTTTGAAAGGTCTCCCAGACCTGGCTAGCCAGATGACTAGTTTACTGCCCCAGTCTCCTGGAGGTCTGGGATTCCCCGGGCCGTTCAACGCACTTGCAGCAGTGGGACTTGACTCTTCTAAGAAGGCCAGCGGCAAGGTCACCGGTTTGTCATCTTCAGAGCTTAAGACTGAGACTGCAGAGCCTTCGTTTAGGCACAAATGCAAGTTCTGTGGGAAGATCTTTGGAAACGACAGCGCACTCCAGATTCACTTGCGCTCACACACGGGAGAGAGGCCTTTCAAGTGTAACATCTGTGGCAACCGATTCACCACCAAGGGCAACCTGAAGGTCCATTTCCAGAGGCACAAGGACAAGTATCCCCACATCAAAATGAACCCCCACCCTGTGCCAGAACATTTAGATAATGTTCCCACTAGCAGCGGCATTCCTTACGGCATGTCTGTGCCCATGGAGGAGTCCAACTTTGTGGATGCCAAACCAGCTCTGGGCATGTCCTCCTCAGGCTTCCCCTCCTCTGTCTTACCAGGGTATAAACCCTTTTTGAGTAACGACCCCTTCTCACAGCGGCCCTCTTCCTCTGGCAGCGATGGCACCTCAATCACCCCGAGCAACATCTTTCAGCAAGACCATAGCATGGAGCAGGGTCACGAGTCCTCAGACAGCCTGGTCGGCCTGCAGCAGCACGTGAATGGGAAGATGCTGGGTGGTGGTGGTGGTGGTGGTGGTGGTGGCGGCGCCGACGGCGGCCTCGGAATGACCAAGCTCCAGCAGATGGTGGAAGGGCTGGAGAAGCGCACCAACGACCCCAACGAGTGCGTCATCTGCCACCGCATCCTGAGCTGCCAGAGCTCCCTCAAAATGCACTACCGCACGCACACGGGCGAGCGGCCCTACAAGTGCAAGATCTGCAGCCGGGCCTTCTCCTCCAAGGGCAACCTGAAGGCCCACTACAGCGTGCACCGTTCCAACACGCCGCTCAAGATGCAGCACTCCTGCCCCATCTGCCAGAAGAAGTTCACCAACGCAGTGGTGCTGCAGCAGCACATCCGCATGCACATGGGAGGCCAGATCCCCAACACGCCCGTACCCCAGTCCGCGCAGTTCGACGGCGCCGAGCCCATGGACTCCAGCCTGACTGAAGACAAATCTCTAATGGACACAAGTGGTAACAATCTGGAGGAGAGCCTCGAGGAGCCCCACCATTCAGACATGGAGCCCCAGGAGAAGGCAGAAGATGCATTGCCAGAACCTTCCATGGCCCACCACCACGGTGCGCCGTCTGACATTCCAAGAGATGGACCGGCGCAGATGTTCAGTGGCATTGCGGCGTTGGAGAACCACATGAAGAGCCTGACTGCCGCGCTCAACCTGCAGCGGCAAAGCAGCACGGCGTCGGACAGCGACTGCGGCGGCCTGAAGGACTCCCCGTCCACCAGCGCGGCCTTGGCGGAGCGGGACTACAAAAATGGCCGCAGCCCAGCCATGTCCGACTCCGTCTCCTTCCACTCCTCGTCGCCGGTCGACAGCCAGCTGGGAAGCAGCCAGTCCAAGTCCCCGGAGACCACTTCAGTGGACGCAGCCGCAATGGCCAAGAATGACTCGGAGGGTGGGCAGCAGGACCCCAGTGACGGCGCATTGGACCTCACATCATCTGGCTTCATGCCCAGAGCCATAAAAGAGGAACCAGGCCTGCCCTACTCAAATGGAGAATATGGTAAGAGAAGTAAATGTTGTTGCAGATATAATATACAAAGTTGATTTTTAAATGGGCAGGATTTTACCCAGTTCCATCCACTGTACAGTTGTTTTAAAGTAAATTGTTTTGTTGTTTTTGTCGCGTTGTCATGCTCCAGGTGCTGCCAGCATGCCGTACATGAGGGTGCCGCCCAGTCTGGTGAAACTGGAGATGCAGATACCCCCGGAGACCCCCATGGGTGCCCACGGCCTGTACCAGAGCGCTGGCATCCCCTCGGCGCCCTCGCTCAGCAGTGCCAACCGCCGCTCCAGCAAGCAGCACCTGTGCAACACCTGTGGCAAGAACTTCTCCTCGGCCAGCGCCCTGCAGATCCACGATCGCACACACACCGGCGAAAAGCCCTTCGCCTGTACCATCTGTGGCAGGGCTTTCACTACGAAAGGAAATCTGAAGGTGAGGGGTTGACACGGTGTCTGATGTGGAGCATTTAAGCAACTACTGGCATACTTGATATATTGGAGGATTTCATGTCATTAAATATTTGGTGCATGTCATTAAACATCTGGTATGGATCAAGGCAGCATGTTGCTTCCAACCATGTGGTCTGTAGCAACCTTTCATTAGCCATGCTTTGTAGATGCCCTGCACAAATGAACGAATACTGCATTTTCTTTTTTCACTGAATGTGTGGAGGTTAGGTGTTGTCATTTCTGTTTTAAAGTTGGTCTAACTTGTAGTCAATGTGCTCTTGTGTTTTCCAGGTACACGTTGGCACTCACATGTGGAATAACACGGCGAGGAGAGGGCAGCGGCTGTCTCTGGACAATCCCATGGCTCTCATGGCTATGGGCTCGGAGGCCAAGATGATGCCCGACATGATCCCGCCCCCCAAGGACATGGTGCCACCGCCGCCGCCCATGAGCTTCGACGCCTCTGTGTGGAACAAGTATGCCGCCGCCTTCTCCAACGGGCTCACCATGAAGACCAACGAGATCTCGGTCATCCAAAATGGCGGCATCCCTCTCCCAGGTACTCTCGCCGGAGGGCCACTGATGGCCTCCCCAGGGTCCATGATGAAGATGGACGGCTCGCAAACGGGTTTGCCTGCATCTGTAGCCGAGATGGAGAACAATGGCTCCGACACTATGGCGAAAGCCCAGTTTCCACGTTTCATGGAAGAAGGCAAAATTGCCGTAAATTAATTCAAGGGCCACAATGACTGTACTGATATTAAGTCTCATGCCAAATCATCAAAACAAAAAACTTTTTTTTTGGATTTCACAATTGTTAGCCGTCAATGGCTACAGTGAATTCCCTGGTGTGTACTGCATTTCCTTGGCATTTACTGCATTTTTGGAATAGTTTTGCTGTCTCCCACCGTAACTTGAAGATTGCAGCTCCTCCTTGCTCTATTTTTTTGAAGTGTTTACCCATCAAACTGTAGTGTTACTTTTGTAGTTGAACTTGATATAAACTACTGTAGTTGTATTTACTGTTTCTGTTCTCTGATATATGCGGGTATTTTTGTCTCTTTGGCTACGTCAGTCCTGTTTCTAGAAGTTGAATGTAAGTCATACTTGAAATTGTTACCTCCCAAGGCATGACATCCATATAAAGTGAAGGATTTTGAGTTTTCAGTGATCAACTAGTTACTTAAGACCACTTCTATGTGTCCTTGATGTCTAAGATTGATTTTAAACCAGTTAGGTGCTCAAGAGTAGGTTGTAAATTGTTGATTTCCTTTAACTTGGGTGCCTTTAGATATCAGGAAATCCTACTCAATCATGTCATACGGAGGGTCTAACGTGTACAGTTCTTTCTATTGATGTTGAGATCAGTCTGGAATTCTGACTGTTGTAAACATTGATGCGAGAAACCTTTTTTCTACATTAAATTATTTTTATGGTTGGAGTTGAAAGTTCATAATCTGCTTTTGAAACCAAATATTCCTTTGCTAAGTGCCTCGTTGAATATTGTGTATCGGTTGTGAATGCAAGTGTACGTGTGTATGTGTGCGCAAGATCTCCCCTCCCCTCCTTTTTTATTTTACAAGCACCACAAGATTGTAATGAAGGTTCTATTTGATGTGTCTGTGTGACCAAAATGTTCTATATTTTTGCATGTAGTGGTAGAATATCATTGTTTTGAAGATCTTTATTATTTACTGCGTCTCTAACTGGATTCTTTTTTAAAAAAAACTTCTGCATTTCAACTATAATATATTAGCATTTCCCCCTTGTTCAGATTGGTGAATAACGATAGGGTTGCAGCGCCTCAGTAGATCTGAAGATGTCCTTTTTTTTTATTGTGAAGTTAACCATCTGCTGCACTTTATCTCCGGTTTTCCCACAAGGTAACACAATTTGGAAAGGTAAACATAAAGGCTGTTAATTACTCCCAATTTGGATTCAATATGTCATTTTCAGTTATTAGTCATCCTCATTATCCATCTACACACTGGATTTTATTTCCCCTTCCTTTATCAAAAGTACTCGACTCATTGTCACAGCAGGGAGATGCAAATGCTAGTCCCATTATCATCCCAAACCATTTCTTTTATTTCACTGTTAAATACATAGAGATTCTTCTCCACTATTTTTCCCCGAAGGAGATAAAAGGCAGCAGGTCTGATATTTGTGTGTTTTTTGTGCGAGTGTCTTTTGTATTTCAGTCCAAGAACCATGGCCCTGTTCGGCAACCCCTCTACCTCATTTTTTCCCTTCCTGCTTGGTTTTTACTGTGTTCTCACTGTTTCAGTCTGGACAACTCTGCATAGTCTGCTTATTTGCATTGTACAATAGAATGCTTAATATCCCTTTTTGCCCCACGACTGCTGAAGCTCGTTTCTGTGCTGTTTTAAAAGTATGAATGTAATGTGGGACACTTTGCACATGTTGTTCAGAATAGACCAAGACTCCCATTGCTCCTTTCTGATTTAAAATATGTATTATGCATTACCAAGTTGTGCCTTTTTCAGGATGTTACAAACTTTGTCAGAACCGGGTTAAAGGGGGTGTTGTATTACGATTCATAAATGGTGAGTCAGTTTTAGGCTTGTTTACAGTGTAGACCCTTTGTAAATTTGTGCTTTTTTTTGTTTACCACCATCAACTCTGCTATTTTCAGAATAAAAAAAAACATGGGGGTGAAATTGTATTCCTATTTGTTTCAGTTTGTCTTTGAACACTTGACATGCTTAATATGTATAGTGCTTATCTTTGGTGCATCATCTAGTAGCCTATTGTTAAAGTCACGCAACTTGCATGTTCGAGAAGAACTATGCGTATGTAACCAGGTGCAAATTCTATGTAGTAAGTCAGTGGTGTAGAGATGTTTTACAATAACATGTCCAGACATTTCCTCATGGGATGTCCCGTTTCCGAGCTGCCTGTCAAACCGCCCTCCCCACTGAAATGTTATGTCTCATTTCATCTCGCTGTTCTCAAATCACCACCTTTGCATGTGGATAACCAAACCCTTCTCTGAAAAACCAGACTGACCTTGGCTGTTTTGACTGGGTTTGCATGTCAATTTCCTCGCTCCCTTCAGGGACAACAAAGCTGACCTATGGCTCAACTTCATTCTTTTGCTCCATAACATTGAGGGTTCTTGTTGACCTGTACTACAGTATTGTGTCCACATAATGTAAAAGGAAACAAGACTTTACACATTCAATATTTTAATATAAAATAAGTGGGTTGGTGAGTCTACAAAGCTGGGACTAACCTACGCTGCATTGTCTGTAAATTAAATGGTCTGGCATGGTGAGGCAGGCAGAGGCCTAGTACACTAGTCCGGCGCATGCTTTTTTGACAGTAAGCCCCCGCCCAGATAGTACAGAGGGAGGCTGCCTGTGACAGTCAACACAGGCGGCAGCAATGACGGATAATATACCGCTACAACCCGTGAGACACAAAAAACGGCACGACAATAAACACAGAAATGGGTAAGCGCGCGAATGAAACGCATATCCGGGTTGGTGCGCGACAGTATCGATGTGTTTTGAAGAAATGACGCCAGTGTTTCTAGGTTAGCAAAGGAGATGGTAGCTCTAACCTATTCACTGCTTGTAGCGTGAGACACTGGATCTACCGATATGCCTTGGTAAGCTACTATGGCTGGCTTTTACTCTGGGGCAATAGAGTCTATGAATTGAAAATCATCAGTGGGAATTAATTGTCATTTTATTGTAAGCAGAGGCAGTGTATCCTGGTTCCGGGTAGATGCGGGTGATTTTTCTGCGGCGCTGTTGTCTATTTGGTTAATGCTCGCTGTAGGGAAATTGACTAACAAAATAGTTACCTCATCTGGCTTAGTGCACCGGCTCCTGGTACGGTGCCATGACCACCGCAAACATTGTGTCTTTTTGTGGTTTCTCGAAAAAACCATGGAAAGAAGCGCTGTGAAACATTGTATCGTGCGACATTGTACCTATTGTGCTACATTGTATCGTGATGTAAGTGTGCGTGTTTTGATACAGTGTAACAGAAGAAGGGCGACTGTATCCCATGTGCAGAATTAAGCCCACATTGTCTCTTAGCGGCCTTGTTATTGGGTCTGAGAGCAGGGTGTGAGTAAGATAAACTGGATTTCATATATCAGAATAATTTTGCCTCACCCTTGCCTTCACTGAACATGAGCTAATCCTGTTGACAGCAGGCCTAATGGCAGTGAAATGGAAGCAGTCTTCAAGCAGGGCGTGTGAAGAATTGCTATGTGGCACGACAGGCTGACGTTGAATTCGTGTTGTTCTACTCTCTCTACCGGCCTACACAGCCTGAGCCTGCACTCTTCAGCTTGTAAAAAACTAAATAGCTTTGTCACTAGACCACAAACTTCCACCCCATCAGTGACACTGCTAACGCACGCCACTGACCACTGCTGCTTCTACTGCCACATATTACTATCAATTATAATATTTTGGAGAACAATATATTGAATATCCCTGCATTGATGTCCTGATCAAGCTTGGCTAAATATAGGCATATTGCAGGTCATAGTCAGCTATGTTCTTATCGCTTTAGCTTAAGGGATGCTGAGTGTGTTTGTGTAAGGTGGACATGCCCAGCAGCTGAAGATGGGTAAATATTGACTGAAATGGTGTAGTTTCTGTTTGCCCCCTCCAATTCCTGGCTCCCTTGTCAGTTCACAGAAAAGAGAGTGTAACAGAAATCAATAGGATATCAGTATAGTGAAATTCGTCAAAAATGTAAGTTGGTTTAGTCTAAACAAACAAGTGTTTCAACATAATTTATGTGTCAGCGTGCTTTGGGTGTAATCAAAGTTGGTGGTTTACTGACTAACCCAGATAGCACCACTTGGAGATAGTGGCAAGGCCGGTGAATGGAGTACTCTTATGGCTTTATTCTTCCAAACAAAACGAAGACATGGGCCTAATCTACTGGTATGGTTGCCACTGGTTGTCCCTGAGTTAACATTCTCAGTCCAAATGAGTGAACCTTGTAAATCTTGTTCGCCCTGCTAGCTTATTATATTGCATTGTATTACATTAACATTAAGCAGGAGAGCTTTCATGCAAATAAATTTACAACAGATTATGTGATGTATATACAGTAAACAGCTGGGTGTGGGGGGAGAATACAGAATACACAAGTATAATACGGTTAGGGCAAGTTAGTAGGGTCAATTTGTTCTGAAGGTCTTTACACCATTCTTGAAGATTGAGGGAGATGACTTGATGGAACCTAGTCCTGTCCTGCGCAGTGTAAGGACAATATTGTTTGATGCTATTTGTTGATCTTGATATTGTCAGCTTGAAACTGACCATGAAAACTTGGGTAAGGTAGTATAGGGGTGATGTGAATTGCTGTGTGAGGTATTTGTTAGCTTTATTGTGGTATGTGAGGTACTGCTGGGAACCATTCCATTATCCAAACTCCCATCCTCGACTTGTGCTTGTGGCCTTGTGCTTCGCTGACGGGCCGCCGTGGAGAAAGCGCTGTCAGCCTTGGCAGAACAACTTTGGGGGACTTACCCATTCACCATCCCAATTTCAAATTAAATCATAAAAATGATGACCTTTGATGAATTTCACTTTTGTGAGATATTAAATTAAACTTCTTGTGACGTCATCATGAGGCCGCACACACAAGGGAGGATGGGAGATTAGATATTGAAGTGGGCCCTGGTCTCCCGGAGAATGCAATCCTGACTTGAGTAACAGCGGGAAGTCAATCCAAATGGCTTGTCCAAAATGTATAAAGAACACACCCTTATAAAGTGATGTGTCAAACAGTTACTCACACATTGGCATGATAAGCTACTGTATGTATAATACCTGCACCATATATTTATTCAAGCCATTCTCTTCATCAGCTGTGCGCAGCCTAAGTAGCTAATTATTGAAATCAGATATTGTAGGACCATGTTAGTTGGAATTTGGCGTTAGATTGCAGCCTATACGTATGAGTACTTGGTTGATATGGTCAGAATCCAGACTTTGCTTGCGTGACAGCAGGAAGTCATTCTAAATGGTTCCTCCAAAATGTACTACGAACACAATATTATAATGCATGATAGAATCAGTGACAAACACCTTTGGATGATATAATGTCTGTACCCTACATTTATTGAAACCATTCTCTTATTCAGCTGCTGGTACGTACAGTATGTAGCCTAAATAGCTAATTATTGAAATCAGATATTGTGTACAGGTAGAACCATGTTGGTTGGAATGTATGGCACTGGATTACAACCAAAGCAATAGTGGTTGTTCATCATGTTAGTTGAGATGGACCGAGTTCAGACTTTGCTTGCCAGCCTTGACAGCAGGAAGTCATTCAAAATGTCTCCTCCAAAATGTACTACGAAGTTCAGACACACAACATTACTGTGTTGCAATGTGTAATCAGTGACGTACACGTTGGCATGATAAGCTACTGCATAATGCCTGTGTACCCTATAGCTATTGAAACCATTGTCTTATTCAGCTGATCATATTGTAGCGTAAGTAGCAAATTATTGAAATCAAATATAGTGTTTGCATGCAGTGGTAGAACCACGGCAGTTGGAATATTTGGCTTTGGATTGCAACCTTATATCTGAATAGAGGTTGCTTGTCATGTTTAGTCAGATGTAGGGCTGCACGATATTAGAAAAATATGCGATACACGATAACATGACTATACCGCGATATCAATATTATTCGCAATATTTATATACATATATTTTCCACTCTCAACTTGCCATTCTACACTTTATCATGTATAAAACAACTGAGAGCAATGTTTCATTTCCAATATTATTTTTATTAGGAAAAAACATGGATAATATACAGCATCAACTTAAAATGTCAACCTTTTCAATACCTTTTTTTAACCTTTTCACCAAATTTGATGTAAAAGCTAGGTATTGTAATTGAACCAACTTTTGCAATATGTGTATTGCAAGCCGTGATATCGCGATAATGATACATTTTCGATATATTATGGAGCCCTTGCCAGATGAAACATTTCTGTGTAAATGGATTGCTTGTGTTGAGATGGATTGCTGTTTGTGTGTTGTTTGTGACAGCTGCTGCCCGTGGTCGAGATGCTGTGGCCTGGGCGACTTCAGGCCGCGGACGGTGTGGTTGGGACACCCCGAGAAGAGGGAGCAGCGATACCCCAGAAACGTCATCAACAACCAGAAGTACAACTTCTTCACCTTCCTACCTGGGGTGAGAGGAACCTGCTCATGATGTCAAGATATATTTTGCAGATTGTGTGCTATAAGTCATTACTGGGTATAGTGTCCAGAACGATTCATTAAATCAATTTCTGCAAAATCCAACATGTGTTCTAATCTAAAGTATTGCAGTCATGCATAAAGGTACACTGTGCAGGGAATGGTCAAAAAAGGTACTGCAACTATGCTGCTAATTGAAACTGAGCTGCCTATTGCCAAATTTGATCTTTTCATGAAAGTTTACTAAGTAATAAACTAATATCTTCTAGTATGGCCCAAGTACAGTCATTTTTGCAGCTAAAAATGCCTATTTCTGGAAATTCAGAAGGGCGAACCCCTTTTCATGTATGAAAAGAGCAATTTTTTAATTCATAATGAATACCTAGAATTCGATGGTGGTGGTAAGTATTAATGAAAAAGGTAACATTAGTGAATGGGTAGCATGAATTCTGAAAATAAACAACTAACAATCTTCCACAGTGTACCTTTGAAGTTCATACCGAATATAGACGGAAAATGGTCACATTCTTGCCACAACATCATACTGTTTCTCACATTTATTCCATAATTTTGACAAAACACCACAAGCTGCAAGTGCTCATTTGTTTACTTCCCAAAAAATAATGAGTTAAAGAATGAAGGCTATATTTATGGTGTAAAAGAACATCTACAATACATTTCTAGAAGATGGAGTATCAATGTTTGTTAAACACACCAATCATTGACAGAGCAGTTACTGCAGTACTTGGTTTTCCTTTGAACAAAATTCTCATCTGTGGCTTAGAAGAAAGCCAGGGCCATGCATATTCTCAAATCACAGCTCAACATGCAAACAGAATATAATTTGCAATGCAAATGATCATTTTAACCACTGTATAGGATTCATATTATTTGAATTTCCAAATCTGTTGGGTGCATGATGTCTGGTGAATGAAAATACTGCATGCTGCTACCACGGTGGCAGTTTACAGAAACGTCAGTAAAGGAGGGGTCTCATAATGTTTTGGGTTTATTGTATTTCTCCACTCTCTGTCTTCTCCCCCTCTCTCTTCTTAATTTAGTGTGTGTGTGTGTGTGTGTGTGTGTGTGTGTGTGTGTGTGTGTGTGTGTGTGTGTGTGTGTGTGTGTGTGTGTGTGTGTGTGTGTGTGTGTGTGTGTGTGTGTGTGTGTGTGTGTGTGTATCAGAGGCGGCCAGCTGTGTGTATGGGCTTTAGCGGTGTAGAGGCAGTAAATACCTCACCCTGGGTGGCAGAGGAAACACTCCACTGTGTCAAGACCTCACATTTCAAACAAACCATTTTATGAACTAGATTGAACAGAGAGGATTTGGGAGGAGCACCCCACCAATCACACGCATACACACAACTCTATAAACAAATTATCAGCTTTCCTTCCACTGTCCTTTTGTCTTAAACATATTCCCCTGTTCTAAAATTGGCTGGTTACCAGTTTGTCAACATTCTGTAGGTGTTTGCACATTTTGTAACACCGCAAGGATGCGTTATTGTGCAAATTACAATGCTCGTACTGCTCTTTAGGCTGCCCCAATTTACAGTTTAACACCGCTTCACACAGACAGTATTGACAAAAGCCAAAAGGCTTCTGTATAGGCGCTATGGCTTATTCTCACAGCACAGTGAGAGTACAGTAGGAACCAAAGGGGAACTGAGAGTTAGTGAAAACAGACTCTACTGTTGCTCACTCTACTGTAGTCTTGGTATGGTTGTTGCACTTCCTTCACAGACTAGAAACTTGCACATATTCAGCAACTAACATTCACTGCCATTGGCGGCTATAGCAGTCATTTCAAGTCGTCATTTGAGCCTTGGGTCATCTCTACAAATTTGTGTAAAAATGGCAGCTTTCTACACATGCATGAATTTAAATTGGCTGGCATTCAATGACTTAAGTAGATCATGGTTTATGTTTGCAATCGCTACTCTAGACCTCATTATCATCTTTTAATATTGAACTGTCACTTTTAATGTTTTTGTATTTAATGTCATCAGGTTTGTAATGACATTGGTCACGTTCGTGATGGCGGAGTGCTGCTTTTGCTCGGCAGCGCGAATGCACACTTAGCAATGCATTGTGGTTAGAATTTACTAACCAGAATGCATTGAAATGGAAAAGTGCGCATGCACACTGCCCAGCAAAAGCAACACTGTGCCATCACAAATGTGGCCAATGGTCTGGGTTGTAAGCCTGATTATTGAAAACAATTGTTTACACCTCCAATGAGGGTCATGCGATCATCTGGAAATTGGGATGTGTTTTATATGTGTTTTCACATCTGAAGAAGGGCTTTCACCCAAAACGTCACAGAAAAAGAATACAAATAAGTGGGAGCAAAAAACTCCTGGTTGAAGCGGAGCCCTATCTCACGCCTTTCGTAAAGTCTTCACGAAAATAATATATTAATTTTCGTGGTGCATTCACGTTATTGCCCGCCTTTCGTAAAGTCTTCACGAAAATAATAGATTAATTTTCACGCTGCCTATTCACTTGAATTGCCCCACTGCTGCTATGGTTATCCAAACGTCTGCAGGGGCGGGGAGGGGGTGCTGACAGAACACTGCTGATACACTCGGGACTCACTAATTCGACGCCCTTTCGGTACTTACGCCTTATGTCCCCTAAACCTAAACCTAACCCTAACCCTAACCTTAACCCTAACCTTAACCCTAACCTTGACCCTAAACCTAACCCTAAATTGCTTGTTTGAAATGTTTGATTACCATGTGACGGTAGGCTACCGAAAGGGCATCAAACTAGTGGGTCGCTAGGCAACAGTCGGGCAATTCAAGTGAATAGGCAGCGTGAAAATTAATCTATTATTTTCGTGAAGACTTTACGAAAGGCGGGCAATAACGTGAATGCACCACGAAAATTAATTTTAAAAAATCGTGAATACCTCACGAAATGAGTGAGATACGGTTGGGAAGCGAGCTTTTTTTCTTTTTATCTGGTTGTCTGTTTATCCTGCTTCCAGTTCAGATGTGTGGATGTGCGAGCTTTTACACACTACTTCATCTGTGTGTGTGTGTGTGTCTGTGTCTGTGTCTGTGTCTGTGCCTGTGTCTGTGTGTGTGTCTGTGTCTGTGTCCACAGGTGCTCTTCAACCAGTTTAAGTACTTCTTCAACCTGTACTTCCTGCTCCTGGCCTGCTCCCAGTTCGTCAATGAGCTCAGGCTTGGTGCTCTATATACATACTGGGTACCACTGGTGAGGAACCAAACAATTTCTCTCTCTCTCTCTCTCTCTCTCTCTCTCTCTCTCTCTCTCTCTCTCTCTCTCTCTCTCTGTGTGCCACACTACATAGCATAGTGTTTCTCAACGGGGGCGTTGGGGAGGTCTAGGGGGGCGTTGAGAAGGTTACAGCTTAGAGGGGGCGGGGCTTTGTTGCCATTGGAGGGCATTAATCCATGTTATTTTTTGATACTATGGGGTCGTTGGCAGGCTTATGATGAGGTCAAGGGGGTGTTGGGACGCTTATGATGAGGTCCAGGTGGCATTTATTCAAAAAAGGTTGAGAACCACTGATCATAGCATCTGCTGTAATTCTATTGACTTGCCACTGATTTTTTTTGTGGCAAAGACTGTATTTTTCCTACATTTATTTCAGTCAACCAATCATTATTTTGTCACAATTGGGGTTGCATATATAAGTCCCTGTTGTTTGGTTATTATGAAAGAGCGGACATTTTAGTTCAGAACCATTCGGCGAGTTTGGCTACTTCAAAGAGTGTTTTAATATCAGTTAGATGTGTGTATGGGGTAATATCATTACTTAGTTACAATTTGAGTAACCTACAAAAACCCATATTGTGTTGTTATTATTGAGACTGCTTTATTTCTGAACCATTAGGGGAGTTTGGCTAATGCAAACAATGCGTTAATGTCCGTAAGATATGCGCGTGGGGCAATATGCACATGGCTGCTGGAGTGAGTTCTCTCCTCACCCATTTGGTGAGAGAGTTTGACCTATGCAGACAGTGTGTTAATGTCAGTCAGATATGTGCATAGAGGGGCGATATGTAGCCAGGCCGTGCCCTCCTAGTGACGCAACAGCTTCAGAGTCTACCAGTCAGGTCAAGAACAATGCAGCCTACTTTCTGAGTTCCCGCAAATACGGGAACTCCTCCCATTTTGTTGGGAAGCAAACAATCATTAGCAAACCAAGGGAGGCCATTTGGGAAATGCCGTTTGGGAAATGTTAATTGTTATGGTCTTGGTCAGACCAAGTCTCGAAGAGATGTGAAAGTCGATGATAATCAGGCTAGCAATATGCGCATGGCTGACAGCTGGAGCTGTAGTGTGTATGTCCTCTTCTCACCCGCGTGCTCTGGTGGAGAGTTTGGCTAATGCAAGCAGTGTGTTAATGTCAGTAAGATATGTTAGCATAGAGGGGCAATATATGCATGGCGGCTGGAGCTGTAGTAGTGCTGTATGTCCTCTACTCACCCGCGTGTGTTGTGCGTTTGCTCTGCAGGGTTTCGTGCTAATCATCACCATCGTGCGGGAGGCCGTGGAGGAGATGAGGTGCTTTCTGAGGGACAAAGAAGTCAATTCACAGATCTACAGCAAGCTCTCCACCAGAGGTGAGGCCTACCACCTTGTTTTCACACAGGGACAAAGCTCTTGTTCAAGTGCTGACACACACACACACACACACACACACACACACACACACACACACACACACACACACACACACACACACACACACACACACACACACACACACACACACACACACACACACACACACACACACACACACACACACACACACACACACTTTTTTTCTCTTCACTGTTTAAACCGTACAGCCATGTCTCTGTGGAATTGCCGTAATTATTTGGAACTTGGGAGGCATCCTTGAGAGTCTGGGCATTTAAATCTTTTTCACTTTGCTGTGTTTATCGCATGAAGAGATGGCTAGCCTTCGAGCTTATTTTAGTAGCAATGTGACGATCTGAAATATCCACAGAAGATCAAATGACTTTCATCAGATATTATTCTCAATTGTTAGTTGACGGATATCAAGCATCAGCAGTTTTTGCAACTTGTTTGCACATTTGCACTATGTTTTATTGTCTCAGTTTTCAAATAACAATACTTAAAACAATGCCTGGTTGCTATTGATGTTTTTTTTTTTTAACTTTATTGCAAGTTTCCGAAAGGACAAATAAATAATCTATCTAAGTTTATTCAAGTCATCAATTTCATCTGATCATTTGTAGGTTCAACTTGCAGACATTTTCTTTTTTTGTGTATATAAAGTGATAATATAAATGGTGACAATTGCATAAACAGATATGCCTGTGTGTAGGGGGGAATTAGGTGCGAGGAGGAAAGAAAGAAAGAAAGAAAGAAAGAAAAAAAAAGACCATAGGTAGAGGGAAGTGCGTGCTTGTGTGCGTGCATGTGCACGTGCGTGCCCGCGTGTGCGTGCGTGTGCACGTGCGTGCCCGCGTGTGCGTGCATGTGCACGTGCGTGCCCGCGTGTGCGTGCACGCGCGGTTTTAGGTAGATGCTCTTTTTGTCTTATATTTTTATCAATCACTTTCCCTAAAGTATCTTGCTATTTTCTTTATTATAGTGTTTGGGTATAGTTTGTACCATGTATGTAGTTGATTTCTGGAGTTTAAGGTAAGTTTTTCCATATTTAAAATATTTTCTATTGTATTATGTCATTTGTCCAGGTCTGGTGGTTTTGTTTGTTTCCATGCTTTTGTTATTTGTTTTATTGCGGCAATATGTAGAATATTGAATAACTTGTGATTCGTTGTAGTGATTTCTCTTGGAAGATTTATGCCTAATAAGTTATCTACAGTCAAAATTTGTTTAATTCCAAATACGTGTTTTACCGCTCTATCAAATCCCTCCCAAAATCCTTTCAGTACTGGGCACATGAAAAATATGTGACTATGGTTTGCTTTTTGTTCACCACAATTCCTCCAGCAGCGTGTCCCTATTGTTTGCATTCCCTTACATCAGGGGTGGGCAATTATTATGGCCCAAGGGCCGCATTGGGTTTACAAAGACCAAAGGGCCAGATGTCGTAGGCAACTTGCCCGTGCCAATTATAAGAAATGGTGTACGCCAACATTATTACACCATTGTCAGTTATGCCATTCCTGCTAATTGTTCCTAGATGTAGGCTTTAGTAATCTTAATTTCCAAGACCCTTGTTTTAGGTAGCCAATTTAAGAATGAGTGACCATGAATCTGCATTTTTTTTCCTTTGGAAAGGCTCTGAGGGCCGCATGAAATGGCTGAGCGGGTCGCATATGGCCCCCGGGCCTGAGTTTGCCCACGTCTGCCTTACATGTAAGGTTTGCTATTGATGTTACCGCTCCGAGAGGTTGGGTTTTTTTGTAAACCAACCCCTCATGGTATTGCCCTAACTTTGCATGAAGGCAGTTGGTCAACACCTATTGAAAATTCTACTTTTAGAACAGCTTCTGTTGTGAGGTTTTTCTGCTAATTGATAAATCTTTGGATAATCTCTGACTTCAAACTGAAGCTGCAGTCAGGCTTATTGTCTGTAGTGAGGCCTTTGCCCTATGTAGTGGCTATGAAAGGTCATGTCTAAACCCAGACATAAGGATTTAAAAGTCATGAAAAGATTTAAAGAGTTCTAGAGGCTGTTTTATTGTACCAGTGTTGCATTGAAGTGTGTTGGTTATGCAGATTAATTGTTTGATGTTTGCGTCATAGCTGTATAAAATCTATGATTTGTGTTCATCTGTCCAAGTTCTGTCTCCCAAAGCGGTCATGATTTCCGAATTGCCTTAGAGTTCCTTCATGAGAAATGTTGTTTGTTTTAGTAAATTATGTTTCTAAAGTGGTTCATATAGTATCATAATATACTTTGACTGTGTAGTTTATGTAATTACATTGCTGTCATTTTTCATTAGATAAGCCCAGCACCTTTTGCTTTGGTCAGCAGCATCACAGATGAATGAATGGTATTTCCTGAAAGTTTTTTTTGCCCCAAACAGTCTGTAGGCAGGCAATATTAAAGTTTGTTAATGTCTTACATATGCACAAAACCAGGCACCGCCACAAGGGTGAAAGGTCACCGACCTCCCCCCAAACAGTTGTGCCCTGCTCATGCGCCGCTCCGAGGAATGAGGGAATTCCAGCCCTCCCTCCCTAAATTCTGTCATCCATTGCACAGGAGATTATTGTAGGAGTCAGAAAAGAGAAGAGAAGAGTGGGGGAGAAGGAGGAGGAACTGGAGCTATTAGTTGTCTGCTGCTAGCCTAGCTATCGCCAGACTATGTCACAAGTGAGATATGGTCTAAGAACCGTTGATTCATCTTCTCATTGGGGACGTTGATCAAATGTATTTAAAACACTATCTAAAGCTTGATTGAAAAGCTGGTGTTCACATGGATGGATCTGTAAACAAAGTACAGGCCTTCATTTGTGGAATAATGTGTCTTGCTCTCCCTCCCTGTTCTGTGTTTGGGTTCCACAACTCAGGTGAAGATTTAAGCGAGGGTTTCCATGCTGTCTTTCAGATTGGAACGATAATGCAAGGCATCATGGGATTTCTCAGGCTAGTCTACTGCACTATGAAAGCACAATGCCACAGACCAACCCTCCAACACCCACATTAGATTAGCCGGCTCTCTGTTGTTCGCTTATGGCATAACATTGGACAGTTTGAGCCTCAAATTGTATTTACTTATATATTCAATAATGACCACACTCTTCTCTTCTCACCAGCATGTGTTGGGCTTCTTGAATTATTCTAACGTTTGCACTTATTTTCAGACTGTTTTTGGATGGTGCCTTTTAGATGTTTTTTTTCCCTATGTGACTGCACAAGTGTATACACAAGGCCCCAATTTCCACATGGCTTTATCTGTCATTGTAACGGATTCTTTCATTGAGAAGTCACAATCTGCTTTTATTATCATTATCAGTTGCAAACCTCTTGCCTGTGGTCACTGACTCATCCAACAAAAATAGTAAATAAGTTTCATTTGCAGGATTTGAAAGCAAAAGGTCTTTTTAATCTACATATCTCTCTTCTCTCTTCTCTCTTCTCTCTTCTCTCTTCTCTCTCTCTCTCTCTCTCTCTCTCTCTCTCTCTCTCTCTCTCTCTCTCTCTCTCTGTTTTACCAGGCACAGTGAAGGTGAAGAGTAGTGGCATTCAGGTGGGAGATCTTATCATCGTCGAAAAGGTTAGTATGCATGCCTGTGTGGTTTTATTTTGTTTCACACCACCAACTCCCAGGCAGAAAAAAAACTGAAATTGGCCTGTGTCTTTGTTAGCACTTATCATCTCAAAAGAAACAGTTCCTGGGGAGAAGAGAACTGGAGGGTGACAAATCGGCAAGATTGAGCCACTCCAGAGCTGAGAGCTCATGTTGGGTGGCTCAGCCAGCAGCACTCTGGCTGGCTGGGGGGCTTGTGTTTGGTTATTAGTAATCGGGCCCAAATCCTTTTGTTGCACACTTGGTCTCTCAGTGTAGGCTGCCTCTCTGCCTCATTGTAAAGATCTTTAGGAGCTAGTGGGGGTGTGTTTGAGGGTGAGCATGTGAGTGAGTCGAGTGTGTGTGTGTGGGGGGGTGTGTGTGCGTGAAATATGAGAGGAGCACCCCCATGTCTTGTTACAGGGCTCAGACATGTTTGTGAGTGACTCATTCATACCCAAGACATGCGGTTCACATGTGTGCCTGCCTTTTAAATACAGAAGGATGTTGATTTTTGAAAAAATGCATTAAAAGTAACCCCCCCCCCCCCCCCCCCCAAATCAAATTGAAGGAATCAACCAGGCCTTAAGCTGATTTCTGACGTAAGTAGGTAGAGCTCCACGTGGGTAGCTGAATCTCAGTCATCTCTTTTTACGAGACATTCTATCCACAAGTGTTACATAAAATATCAAAACACAAAACTAGTTATTACTAGTTTTCCCAAAATAAGTTTTTTCATCAGACATTTGTTGAGATACAAGATATTTTATTTGTCATGTGTATATATATGAAACATATATATACAATGAAAAGCTTCCCTGCTCTGGGAGTCCCAAAAAAGGTTAAAAAGAATGCTAAAAAGGCAACAACAACAAAAAAAGGGTAAACTTGCATGAACAACATGTGTTTTGAGCGCACATTTATTGCTGTTCATTTCTTAGTGTGTGTATTAGATATAGCAGTGTGTAGGACTTGTTTGTACACATGTGTTACAAAGACAGGGGAAGGTATGCACAGTGGAAAAATTACTCTCAGGATAAAAATGTGCCACTGTTTGGGACAAACAGAAGCTCTTTAACTTTGTGCCTTTTAAAGAGTCATTTGCAGAATTATCCACACACTCACATGCTTGTAATGCCCATCTAAATTGAATACTGTGTGTCTGTCTGAATGCTGGACACATAAGGAGGGGCAGAGAGAGAGAGAGAAGCTGATGTAATCTAATAATGTTTTATCCTCTCTGCAGAACCAGCGCGTTCCAGCTGACATGATCTTCCTGCGCACATCAGAGAGAAACGGTGAGCATTTAGCACACATCCAGCCAGCCATCCATCCATCCATGCATCCTTCCTTCCATCCTTCCACCCTTCTTTCCTTTCATCCTTTCATCTATCCCCACACTCCCCATTCCATCTGCCGTGTTAGCCCATCGAACTACACCACCATTAGGCCCAAGTGCAGATCGGTGTGCCACATTAACAAAGCCATTCCGCTCCTGTCCTATTTTCTGTTTTGTTGGAGGAGGCCAATCTTTTCCCACTCACACTCACAACAGAATTTAACTCTGGTCCGCCTTTTGCCTTTCAAATGAAAATCCAGACTTGCAAATGAGCTTATGGAGGTGATGGGGGAATAGGGCAGGGGAGGGGAGGGGAGTGTGGAGGAAGGGAAGAGACGGGGGAGGTGAGAGGGTAGGTGGGGTGCTATGTCTGCATAGTACATACATGTAAAGGTGAAAAGGAAGACCGTCAGAGGCAGGGTAGGATTGTGACATCCGAGATTCTGCATGCATTGCAAACAGCAGAGAACAGATGAAGAACGTTGACCCTTGCAAGATTAAAATCTGAGCCTTTTACACACACAGCTGCCTACATGCCGAAGACCCATAAGCAAGCCATTAAGAGGAACTTCAGTCAGACTGCTGATATCCACCCAGAGAGATTTTGTAGCATAGATTTTGTGTTGAAGGGGGTCAGGGGAGCCAAAAATTACACAAATGGCTTTTTCTGAAGTACAAAGACCCCTGTTTGATTTAAATACATTTAAGTGTGCAAACGGCCAAAACGAGATCTACATTTGGGGTACTTAAGATTTTAATCAGACGGCTGTTTCATAGTGAAGATAAAGCCATATTGTGGTGGTAGCTTGGGGAGTACATAGCAGGAAATAAGACTGGCTACAGCAGTGGTTCTCAAACCTTTTCAGACCAAGGATCACTTTGTCACATTTTTTAAATATTTTTTTTTGTCAGTGACCAGCTATCAACTGCAGAGATGGGCTCATGTTACACATTTTAAACGCTGGGAATTCAGATGCAGATCACTCTTTTTACTTCACAAAATTACAGGCTTGACCTAATTGTAGTGAAAGAACAAGTCCAGATATGTTTATCCTACAATAAGCCAATAATTTCCATACAGCCTTTGCTAGCTTGTGTTAGGAAGTGCATACTATATTTGTTGAAAGCCCCTCACGGACCATTTCCATCACTGACATGGTTTACCCAGACAGATTGATACACTAAAAAAAATCCATGTTTCTACTTTTCATGTCCACCCATAGGTCGTTTCGTGGACCACCAGTGGTCCCGAACCACACTTTGAGAGCCACTGGGCTAGAGATTTCCTCTTGCTTGAGCTGGGCTGGGCTGGGCTGGGCTGGGCTGTGATGATGAGGTGGGGGCGGG
>NC_085866.1:52081129-52088629 GCF_034702125.1 Engraulis encrasicolus
AAACTTGACAAATCATATGGCCCCATTCATTTAAGAGAAACTGTTGGAGCCAAAAAAAAAACCCAAAAAATGGTGTGCCTTTAACATCTTTGTTTTTGTCTGGTTATTATTAACTCTCTGCAGTTATCCTCATGTAGGCACTGGAATAGAACCTGTGGACATCAAAACCTACAGGCCAATCTAACAAAAAAATCTTACCCACGTTTAGCACTAACATTTTCAACAGCGCCGTAAGCAAAGTACAAAAAGCTCCTTTGACCACTATCATCTATCTGGTTTGTCTGTCTGGTGTATATATATATATATATATGGGCTTTTTTCGCCTCTATTCCAGATAGGACAGTGAAGAGCGACAGGAAGCGAATGTGGAGAGAGAGACGTGGTAGGGTTGGCAAATGACACAGGCCGGACTCGAACCCTGGGTGCAACCCTTAGGAATGCAAGCCCAAATGTGGGGGGCTTATCGCGCTGCGCCACGATGCATATACTATATTAACCTTAACTTTGGTTCTTCTACTTATCTACTGTCTTCTTCTCATCTTCCTCTCATCTATTGTCTACCAAACTGGCATCATGTAAAGGCGTGTATATCTCATGCCAGTGCATTTCCCAACGCCGAAGAAAAGCACTTTTGTCATGTGACCAGGTTTGCGTAGTTTTCCCACTGTGTCATTGGATTACTGTTGTAACGGCGAATTTCTGTTACTAAACATGAAAATGGTCTGCTGTGCCCTGACCAAAACCATGCCTAACCGGTCAGTAAAGCGATGTTTCTGCTGCTTTACGTTTGCCAAGAACAGTGAAACAAGCAAGGGAATTGGCAAATTTGGCCTAAACCTAAACCTAACCTGTCACAGGGTGTTGTGGAGTAACAGTCAACATGCAAAGGTGTCATGCAAAAATGTGTTGGATGGTTCAAATCAGCATGCTATCTCACATACTTTAATGAGGCCATGTTGTGTCTACAGCCTTCTCATGACCTCCCGACCTCCCGTGTCCCGGCGGCCACCAAGGTGCGCAAGACCATCAGCAGCCGCGTGCACGAGGCTGTGAAGGCCATCGCCCTGGTGCACAACGTCACCCCCGTCTACGAGGCCAACGGAGTCACCGACCAGGCCGAGGCAGAACAACACTACGAGGACACCTGCAGAGTCTACCAGGCATCCAGCCCCGATGAGGTCTGTAGACAACGCACACACGCACGCACGCACGCACGCACACGCACACGCACACGCACACGCACACGTACACGTACACGCACACGTACACACACACACACACACACACACACACACACACACACACACACACACAGCCCCACCTTATAGGACAACTGATTTATTTTCAACATTAAGCCCCTTTTCTGAGTTGTCGAAATACTTTCAAAATCTAAATCAGCCCAAAAAACGGGGAGCGTAGCAAGCATTAAAACAAACGGTGAGTGGGGTTCTATAACATTGCAGACCACACACACACACACGCACACACAGGCTGTTTTATACTTTTCATATATCATGTCAACATTTTAAGACATTTTAGTTAGTTTTTAGTTAGTTTGCTTTTTGACTGAAAACTCATTGCTGAAATGGAATTTGATCCATCTCTGAATACACTATAAAAAAACCCTGAAACTTTAGTAGGTACACTTGATTTAGTGATGGTGGAAGGTGTGGCTTTCCACATAGTTTAATAAATTATTCACTCACAAGAGAAAGGCGTTTCTCTCTCCCACGTTCACACACACACACACACACACACACACACACACACACACACACACACACACACACACACACACACACACACACACACACACACACACACACACACACACACACACACACACACACACACACACACACACACACACACACACTTGGTCTGACTAATAACGCATAGCCTTGATGTGTCCTCTTGCTTTTAGGTAGAGGAAGTAGCCTTGATATATGTCCCTGCTTTATAGGCTGGATTTCCTCAACGCCCCTGTGAAGTAGCTCTCTCACTTCCACTCCCCCAAACGGACACTTGGCTTTCTCACCCCCGCTGCCCCAAAGGCCCAAAGCCCCCACCTCTAATGAACTCTATCCGTTCATCCTTAACACACTCGTGCACACACACAGGAACGCACACATTCTGACACAGAAACACATACACACACTGTGCATGCATGTGGACACACACACAGCAGCACACACACAGATCCAAATAATGGTTGAAACAAATTTCATAGTAGTCGGTAAGAACTGATCAGAATCATAGAGTCCTGTTCCGCACACACACACACACACACACACACACACACACACACACACACACAGACACACACACACACACACACACACACACATACACACACACACACACACACACACACACACACACACACACACACACACACACACACACACACACACACACACACACACACCACAATTTGTTCATGCATGTACACCACAACACACACACAGTAAATACACCAACACGATCCAATGTTTTCTTTTAAATCATGCTATCAATTGTCTCTATCTCTATTTGCAGCCATGTGTACATGGACAGCAGGCTGTACTGCACATAATAGACACTAGACTATGTAAGCCAAAGTACACACAACGCACATGAAAACTGCTAGCGTGAGGGTAAAAGTGAGTTCCTGAAAATCTCTCCTACTGCTCTTCTCTACAGCACTTATGCTTATCAGCATCATCTGATTCTGAGCCAAATTTCAGTTGCCATTCGATAGCGGTAGCAGGAAGTCTAAATATAACTGCCTGTGGACTTGACTGTTGGTGTGTAGGTGATGCCAGTTAGCAGCAGGTGGGAAGGAACTGGTTTTCTGTTGTCTGTAACTTTTTCAACCCATATTTTGTCATGCATTTTGGTACATCAACACTTGCACTTTTAACTTCACTTTGCAATGCATGTAGGCCCATATCTTTATGTTTCTATACCGTTTAAGTGGTAGTGTGTTTTGAATTGGGAACCCCTGGATGACTAGTGAAATGCTACGCCTACGGCACATGCTAATGGGGAAAAAATACAATTATTAAAATAAAAAGAGGGAGGGAGGTGAAGGTTGCTTGGGACTTGGGACTTGGAGGTCATCCCAAAACAAGTGAAGCTATTTCTAGATGGGATGTGTAAAGTTGTGTGTGGCGGCCGTCCGGCATGTGACTGACCCATGTTAAGGTTTTCACTCACTCAGGTTGTGTGGCGCGCTACTCCAGAGCATGATGCCAAACAGGAGTAGGCCATGTGTATCACTAGGGGTGCGCGAGCACACCTCAGGGGGTATGTGGAAAAAAATGTAATGATTTAGTATAGTAATGCAGCATATAGTCACACTGGGATAGAGATAGTGAGGGGGTATTCATTATCTGACAAGAAGCCGTAGGGGGTACGCAAGACAAAACACTACTCAAGTCAAGTCAAGTCAGGTCAGCGTTTATTGTCACTTTCATCATATGCACAAGACATACAAGGAAAAATGAAATTGCGTTTTCTCTCTATACCATGCCAGGACAAGACATATACAAACTGACATAAAATGCAGACAGGACAGGTAACAGTGATGGACTGGTAACAATGGACAATAATAAATACAGTACAAATGAACATTTAACATTGAACATTTAACATTGAACACTTAACATATGTGTGTGTGTGTGTGTGTGTGTGTGTGTGTGTGTGTGTGTGTGTGTGTGTGTGTGTGTGTGTGTGTGTGTGTGTGTGTGTGTGCGCGCGCTCTTGTGTGTGTGTGTGTGTCTGCGCTCTTGTGTGTGTGTGTGTGTCTGCGCTCTTGTGTGTGTGTGTGTGTGTGTGTGTGTGTGTGCGTGCGTGCGTGCGTGCGTGTGTGTGTGCGTGTGTTCTTGTGGGTGCAGGTACAGTCCAATAGAGGAATACAAAATGTCAAACTGTGCCGCCGTCCAACATGGTCCATTGTAGTCCAGTGGTCTAGAGTAGCATGGGAGTAATTTGTTTATGATAAAGTTGTCACACATACTGTATGTGACACAAGGATACTGTGTTTAATAAAGCCAGGCAGTGCCAGGCATGTTTTTTCAAACAGAGTTCAGACAGAAAATAGACTTTATTAAAACTCAGTTGTATCTGTGATTGAATCCTCTTCCTCTTCATATAAAGAAAGTACATAAAATCTTACTTATCATTGACTTTTATCGCTACCATTTATTTACTGCACTATTTCAACTTCTATGTTGGCCAAATCTTTAAAACCAAGTCTATGTGTGTCTCATACAAAGTATATTAAGGCACTTTTTTTCATTTGTAGGGGAGCATTAACCTAGCCTCGCGAGCCATCCTACGTACTTCCGCCAAAGGATTGGCTCCACTACGGTAGTCTGGCCTTGCTCTTCTGTGGAGTGTCCAGATCGGTGGGATTTTGATCGCAACGCCCCCCATCTAATCTAATCAGAAAACAGCCAATAAGCGAATAAGCGCCCCACGTGGAGGAGAAAGGGGGAGGATGCTTGTGAGTGACGATGACGAAAACGTCTGCGCCAATGGCTCTGGTCTGCGCTATGTTGTTGTTGAGTAACTGTCGGCGATTGGGTGAGAGCTGTCCAATCATTTCAAACCATAACTGAGTGCAAACTTCCCGCTTCCTGCAATCGCGTCAGATCACACAACTTCCAGACCATAAATGAAATGAAATGGTAGTATTATGGGATGGTCAGGACCAGGCTAGCATTAATCTCTCTGAGCATAGCATAGATTTGGACTACAAAGGACATTTGCATTGGACAAAAGTACATTTCATCACTATTTATTGTCTGTGTGCGTCTGTGTACTTTCCCAGGTCTCCCTGGTGCAGTGGACAGAGAGTGTGGGCCTGACTCTGGTTGGCCGTGACCAGTCCTCCATGCAACTGAGGACACCTAGTGGACAGATCCTGAACTTCACCATCCTGCAGATCTTCCCCTTCACCTATGAGAGCAAGCGCATGGGCATCATTGTGCGGGTAAGAAACACTAGCTTCCACTTCTGTACCGTGTGGCTGTGACGGCTTGTGTCCTATGTGACGAACGTCTGGCCCTTACATATTGGAGAACACGTTGTTGACAAATAAACACACTGGGGAGTGACATTTGGTTGAAGGTTTTAAGTCCATCAAATGAAATGGGAGCAATTAATCATTCTTTAATGTAAGGGTACAGTCATGCACATAGACACAGACACACAGAAGCGCACACACATGGCCCATTTGGGTTCTAGTCTCATGAGGGCATCTGAGAAAGTGTTCACCCCGGTGTGAACTGGATGACTAACCCCAAAGCGCGGGCCGTGGCGCTCTGCTGTTATTGGCCGAGCTCCGAGCAGCAAGCAGGAAGCCAGACATGGACTGCTGTTTCCTCTCCCGCTGCACTGCTGCCCCTTAAACACCTTCATGAACTCAAGAAAGCGCCCAAAATAATCTCTCTTCATCTCTCTCTCTACATGTATGTCTTTCCCCTCTTCTTCCGCCCTCGTCTCCCCCTCCCCCCCATTATTTTCCCTCCTTCCTCCCTCCCTCTCTTTCTTCCCCCTCTCCTTCTCACCCGATCTCTCTCGCTTCCCCCCTCCTCCTCTCTCTCTCTCTCTCTCTCTCTCTCATGGTGGCGTGAGGGCAGTACATAAGTCATGCGTGTTGGATTGGCCTGATGGGGTAATTAACACTGCACTGGTGTCTGTTTTGTGTTGTGCTTTTTCCTCCAGGATGAGTCCTCTGGAGAGATCACGTTTTACATGAAGGGGGCGGATGTGGTGATGGCCGGCATTGTCCAGTACAATGATTGGCTGGAGGAGGAGGTATTTATCCCCAAAACTCCAAAGCTGATTGGATAAATATTTTGTCTCCGTGGCAACCGAGTGAAACCAAGCCTCAAAGGATTCGGGTGTTTCTTGAAAAGTTCTCATCAGTCTTGCTCAACAGCGAGTTACAATGTTTTTTGTCTGTTTGCGAATGTTTTCATTATAAAGTTATTTTTGATATTGTTCAACCAAATAATCTGATTTAACAACTAAATGTAAAACAGCTACTGTAGCCCACAGACTGACTACATTGAGGACCACTTTCACATTTGAATTTTTCTTCAATATTTATAGCAATAAATTAATAAATATAATGAGATTCATTGTAAGACATTTGATGAGTCCTCATGTGTGGTGAAGCACTGTGTATGTCCTGCACGTCTCCTGCATAACTCATTTGTGTCCTCCTCTTGCATTAGTGTGGCAACATGGCCAGAGAAGGACTGAGGGTGCTAGTGGTGGCTAAGAAGTCCCTGACCGAGGAACAGTACCAGGACTTTGAGGTATGTCACTGCTCCATATCTCTGCACTGCCCTCACTCAAATCCAGGGCTTTTTCTGAACAGGGAAATAGGGGCGCTCCACCCTCATACCTCCGCGGGTGCATCCTCATACTTCTTTTTTGTAAATATATAAATTACTTTTTTCAATCACGGGGGGGACACCCCCCCGCAACCTGCCATGATGCTCCCTCATGCCAAAAATTCCTAGAAAAAGCCCTGAAATCCATTCATACAGCATTCATACTTGAACATCCTCACTGGTCAAGGCCTTGGTACTCAAACGATTGTTACAGTAGGAATCTAGGGTGAGGAACCTTTTTCATTTGAGGGTGAAGTTCTCCAAGGGCCGTACTATGAACACACACCCCTGCACTTTAGGCCTACGTATATTGAAGGCGGCCAGCCTTCCAACAGACCCCACCTTTACTAGGTTTCCTGAACATATAACTTTATTGTAAGTTGTAATTGTAAGTGCAAATGTAATTTCTAAGATTTCTTTACAAAACATGGCGTATTTAATGTGAAACTGCATAACATTAAAATTATATTGGGGGCTGGATAAGACTCCCTCAAGGGCCATAAACGGCCCTCGAGACATAGGTTCCCCACTCTTGATTTAACCCCAAAGACACAACTCCTATTTTTCAAGTTTTCTTTCTGTAGCCAGAATGGCAATGAACAATTTGCAATGTGTTGGTAAACAGCAAAGAACATAATGTTCCACTGGTGGAAGGTTGAGCACTGACGAGCTCCAGGTAGTCATGGTAAAATGAACAGGATTTGCCTCGAGAGAAAAAAAACACACAACACACACAGAGATGTCCTTGACATGGCGGAGCACGTGTGGTGGCATTTGGTAAAGTCATCAGGACCAGGGAAGAGAAGCGGCAGGCAGAGAGGAAATGATGGCTTTGAGGACAAGTTGTCATCCGTCTGTGGGTTTGTCTACGAAGGACGGCACACAGCCACACGAAAGGGCAGCGTCTTAAAGTGGAGCTCCACACGCCCACTACGAACCCACCACCACACCATCTTGGAGCTAAACCCACTACCAACCCACCACTATGCCATCTTGGAGACTTAATGGAACACAGAGCTAGAGAAGAGCAGGTTTTTGTCACTCGTTTAGTTAAGGGAATGAGGGCCTGAGCTATTCTAAAAGCTCAGGGTTAAACCAGGTCTATTCCACT
>NC_085866.1:52096129-52103629 GCF_034702125.1 Engraulis encrasicolus
CTTATCTGAAGGCCAGGCTCGCCACAGCTGTTGGGGTTCGCCTTCACGGTGGTACTTGAAGGCGATCGCACAGCAGCTGAATTCACTTGCACAGCATGAATCGATCCATACAAAAGACCCGGCCTGTACAGGCCAAAACAACATTAAAATCGGTTCTCTTCAAGATGTAAATACATACATATAACACACACATTATAATACAGAACGCTTCCATACATTCAGAACAATTGAAGTGAAGCTAAGTGCAATGCGGTATAGTAGAGCCCCATGACTGCTTTTAAAACTAAATTAATCACTCACCAGATATCGACGTGGAAAGAAACACACTGGGTTTGGACTCGGACACTCGGACGCCAATCCGGTCTTCAACGCTTTTGTTTTTATGAACACAAGAGACATGAAGTTATAAACGGATCATTATGTTGCTAACCGTAACGTTTGGTTGCTATGTAAAATGCTAGCGACCGACTAGCCATACAGTGTTGAAAGATACTTACAAATAATCTTCACGGTTTAAAAACCTGCGACGTTCACGGCTCTTCACTCCACCAGTGGAGTAAGTAAACACTTTTAGCGCAAAGATGACTGGCAATAAAACACTATTGAATGGTGTATTTTATCGGCAGGAGCTTAAATCAGTTTCAGTAGACGAGGACAAACGGAAAGTCTTTCGAAGAATGTAAACAGCCCCACGAGCGTACTCGGTTCCCATGGCGACGGTATGACTCCACGAGCGGATGACCTGGGTTACACCCTCCCCCCCTAAAGGTGTGTACGTCCCGTTACACCTAAGTGGGCTACCTGAGGAATCTGCACAGCCAAAACCTTTTCGGAGTGAGATCTGTTGCATGAAGACAACAGCGGGTTGTTGAGAGGCGCAACCTAGTCACAGAATGGCATGCACACATACAAAAAAAGGGGAGAACATGTGGCTAGGACAGGCAAGGATTGTCCAACTACACTGTCTAATCTGAAAACAGGAAAAGAAAACCTGAATATCTCCGAAGCTTCAGTGGCCTACCCAGCTCGAGACTTCAGAGAGCCCCCTCCTGGGATATCCACCCGGAAATGAAATAAAAGCGTGAGCTGACAAAAATAGACAATCCAAGCCAAGCAGGCGCAAAATTAGTGCGGCCAGCACCACATCAAAAAACGGAAGACTGGGGTGTGCTGTGACATGCTCGTACCTGTTATCATACTCTGGACAGTGAGGGGATCCCGAACTGGTCGTACTGTAGTCTATCAGGCTGTTCTCTGCATCTTTGGGAGCGTCTGGGAAGAACATTGTGCTCATCTAGAACACCATCCCTGGTAGCAAAGAGCGCATTTCTTTCGATTGGCATAGGCTCCACAGGAGCTTGTGTTGACCTCTCTACATAAGAGATGGATCCATTTCCTTCAAATGACGGTCTAACGGCAGAGCTTGTGGTCCTCTCAGTCAGGTTGGCAGGAGCGAGGGGTCCCTGAGCAAGAGAAGGCGTTGGATGATTTACATCTCTGATCTGTTCTTCCATCAATTGTACTTCATCTGGCCGGGTCAAGACTCTTGCTTCACTCAGGTCGGCGTTCAGCATTTCCCTGGATGGATAGAAGAAGTGATCGTCATCCTCAGAGTAAGAGGCATCATCCGCCACCTGGGTCTCCATCCTGGACTGCCTTCGTGTCCTCGGCCTACTGTTCTGCCTTGGAGCCGGAGCGGCCTCAGGTTCAGACACCGGTAAGAATCCACACGGCAGTAACAGGTCGCGATGTAGTGTGCGTGACGGACCCTCCTTGTTCTCTGGCTTGACTGTATACACAGGTAAGTCACCTGCTCGTCTGATTACCACATGGACATCTGTCTCCCATTTGTCAGCTAACTTGTGTTTCCCTCTGAGCCTCACATTCCTTACGAGGACACGATCACCTGGTTCAAGACTGGATTCAACTACTCTTCGGTCGAAGCGAAGTTTATTACGGTCAGCAATCTTTGTGAAATTCTCAGTGGCAACACGGTAACTCTCCTCTAAACGGTCTTTCAGATCATGCACATACTGGGAGTGGGACTTAGGTTGACTGTTTGTGTGTAGTCCAAATGCCAGATCAACTGGCAGTCGAGGCTGTCTTCCAAACATCAGCTCATAGGGACTAAATCCAGTTACGTCATTCCGAGTGCAATTATAGGCATGCACAAGGGGTTTGACAAACTCTTTCCAACGACACTTGTCTTTGTTCTCCAAGGTGCCCAACATCTGAAGGAGAGTGCGATTGAATCGTTCTACTGGATTTCCCCTGGGATGATAGGGGGTAGTTCTAATCTTCTGAATACCAGCAAGGGAACACAACTCTTTAATGGTGTGAGATTCAAAATCAGGACCCTGGTCACTCAGAAGTTTCTCGGGAAAGCCATAATGTACTAGGAAGTTCTCCCATAAGCACTTGGCCACGGTCTGCGCTTTCTGATTTCGCGTTGGTACTGCAACTGCATACTTGGTGAAGTGGTCTGTCAGGACTAATATATCTTTGGTGTTACTTTGGTCGGGCTCCAAGGATAAGAAGTCCATGCAGACCAACTCCAGCGGCCTGCTGGTCTTGATGTTTACCAAAGGGGCTGCTCTTTCAGTTGCCTTCTTTCGGCGCACACAGCGCTCGCAAGTTTTGATCTTGTGTTCTACACACAGAGATATTCTGGGCCAATAAAACCTTGATCTTACTAGATCATCAGTGCGCTCTATGCCTAGATGACCTAGATCATCATGAAGACTTCTTAAGACTGTGGCTCTGAGTTGACTTGGTAGTACCAGCTGATGTGTGACTTGTCCATGCTCTTGTCTGGTCCTGTACAACACTCCATTCTTCATCTGTAATCGATTCCATCCTCGGAGCCACAGGGCAAGGTCTGGAAGCTCCCGCCTCAGTGAGGGAGATGGCATGTCTCCCGACTCCTTATGCTCAATGATGATTCTGAGTTCAGGGTCATCTCTTTGGGCTTCTCTCATCTCGTCTTCAGTCCATTTACCGATCACAGGAAGTCCATGGTCATCTTCCTGCTGGAACCCTCTGGGTAGAGCATCAGAGTGGATAGCAAGTGATTCCACAAGTGTAACAGATGGATTAAGGTGTGTAGCACTCTCATGTGACCACTGAACATCATGCCTCTCGCAGATGGCTTTTATGGCGTCAGGGAGAACAACGCTTGGGCTTTCTTGATCTTTGAGACAGTGTAGAGTGAACTGCTTAATCCTTTCACATTCTTTTCTTGACGCAATGTCATCCTGAAGCTCTCCATGACTACGACGCGAAACTCCATCTGCGTCTTGGTTTTGAGCCCCTGCTCTATACTGAAGCTTGAAGCTGTATGTTGATAGAGCAGACAACCATCTATAACTTGTGGCATCCAGTTTAGCTGACGTCAGAATGTAAGTTAGAGGATTACTGTCAGTGACCACAGTGAAATCAGTACCATATAGATAATCACTGAACTTAACAGTAACAGCCCACTTGAGAGCGAGAAATTCTAATTTATGAGCAGGGTATTTAGCTTCACTCCTAGATAGTCCTCTACTTGCAAAAGCAATAGCCTTCATTTGCCCATCCTGTTCTTGATACAACACTGCACCGAGGCCTGTGGTGCTTGCATCTGTGTGAAGGATGTATGGGAGCTTAGGATCGGCAAACCCCAGAACAGGTGCTGTAGTGAGCTTGTTAATGATGTTCTCAAAAGCTTCCTGGCATTGTGGAGTCCATCTCTTGCCAAAGGATTCAGATGGGTAGAAGTAACGGGCAGTTGTTTTTCCCTTATCAGGCTTCTTTAGAGGTGGGTAACCAGCAGTGAGGTCATTGAGGGGTTTAATGATCTTAGAATAATCCTTCACAAATCGTCTGTAGTATCCGGAGAAACCAAGGAAAGAGCGCAGCTCTTTTAGATTTCCAGGTACTGGCCAGGTTGTTAGTGCCTCAATTTTTTGTGGATCGGTCTCAACCCCATGCTGTGAAACGATATGACCAAGGTACTTTACTGAGGTCTGGAAAAACTTGCATTTTTCTGATGACAATTTCAACCCATACTCTTTCAATCGCTTGAGGACTTGGAGTAGTCTTGACTCATGCTCTTCCAAAGTATCAGAAAAGATTATGAGGTCATCAATGAAGACTAGTGCCTCCTTACGGTTGAGATCTCCCATGCAGCGTTCCATTAGCCTTTGAAACGTACTTGGCGCATTAGTAACTCCTTGTGGCATTCTGTTGAATTCCCAAAAGCCGAGAGGGCACACAAATGCTGTCTTTTGCTTATCAGCTTCTTCCATCTCTACTTGGTAATAGCCTGATTTAAGGTCAAGGACTGAGAACCACTTAGATCCATTGAGCAATGAGAACACCTCTTCAAGATTTGGCAAAGCATAGGCATCTTTTATAGTCTGTGAGTTGAGTTTTCTGAAGTCAATACAGAGTCGCACTGATCCATTTTTCTTCTTGACAACTACTATAGGGGATGCAAAGGGGGACTCAGATTCACGAATGACACCAGACTCCAAAAGCTCATTTAGATGTTTCTTAACAGCGTCTACATCTTGTGGATGGATGGGCCTAGGCCGATGCTTGAAGGGGGTCTCGTCACTTAGCTTAATACGGTGTTTAACTTTATCCGTATGACCAAAGTCCATGTCGTGTTGTGAAAAGACCTCAGGCATGCTATTGAGCAATCTTGTTACTCGCTCTTTCCACTCTGGGGGTAAGGGAGACTCACCGAAATCAAACTCCATTGGTTTTAAGTCAGCAACGGGCAAGAGAGTGGATGATTCGGGTCCGGTCACTTGCTGAACAGCATGGATCTCTGCTAACACTGCTCTTGGAGGAATGGTTATATCGTGTTGTGTCTCATTCTTCAGCAAGATTGACATAGAACATGAATGCTTGACAGGGAGGCTGTTCAGGGTGTTAGCAACTAGCAGTCCTCTAGGAAGAGAGGACTTAGAGGAAGCCTCTATGACAACAAATCTGTCAGCGTGAGCACTGTTCATATGGATTTTCCCCCCCATGACAATGGTTTGACCGGCTGGTACTACCGCAGAAACTTCGGTTTGCATCCTCACACATCCCAGTACTCCAGTACTGGTTTGCCGTTGCCGTGCTTCAAGGACTTTCAAGATGACTTTATATCCCGGGAGGAAAGATTGAGGTCGGCAATCGTGGTCTTCCACAAAGTTGGAGTAGAGAACATCCAGTGAATTTGTGCCAATGAGGACTTGGGGCACACTGTTCATATCAGGAACCACTAATGCCAGCGTAGGGACCGCAATCTCTTTCCCCAAGAACTCCTCTGGGAACAAAAGGTTTACTTCCACATACCCAAGGTAAGGAACAGCCTCTCCATTGGCTCCTTCTATCTGCAATTCTACATCCAAAAGATCTTTCAGCAGCTTCAGATTATGATGGGACAGATGACTCTTGAAAAAGGACAGTGAGATAGTGGTCACCTGGGACCCGGTGTCTAATAGACAATTAACTTTGTGACCATCAATTGTGACTTGTGCAGTGCATTTGGTTCCGACTAGCTTTGGTGTGGAGATGGGGTAAGTGGTATTAACATTACTAGATTTGCTAACTACTCTTCTGGAATTTCTAGGGCTCTTTATTTTGCCTTCAGTCCCTGTCTGCCCTGCAACAGGGGCTCCTAGAAGTTTAACTGACGGTTTCCAGTGATCTCGTTTTGCTGGTCCCATCGCTCTTGCTTCTCCTTCAGCAGTCGTCGTTTTTCTTCAACCAGAGGAGGATTTGGTTCGCTCATACAGTTGCTGGCCAGATGAGCATCCTCTCCACATCGGAAGCAATACCATGGCCTAGGTCTGCCTCTCGCTGTCAGCTCTGAATTTGGGTGCCTGGCTCCAGCCCTGCCAGATGGTTGTCGTGCCGTCATGGAGAAGTCTCTAGCATGCATGGACAATGGTGCCTGATGGTTCAAATTCTGTGGGGGCTTCACCTGTGCTTGTGCATGTAGAATGGCAAGCTCATGTCTCATTGCTTTCACTTCAGCTGACTCTAGATGGTCATTGTGGGCTTCTTGAACTACTCTCATATCTGCAATCTGTGCCTTAACATCAGCAATCTGCCTTTTCAAGATGTTCATTTCAGTGTCTTCAGAATGCTTGCTTTTGGCTTTACACGGTGTTGTAGTCTGCATGACAGCAATCTGTGCTTGCATCTGATCAATCTGCCTCCTCAAAGATTCTGCTTCAGTGATCTCTGTTTCGATTGTGGGGAAATTGCAGGCTGTGAGCTGTTGTGTTGTAGCTCTCATCTTTGGAGTGGCAGGACTCTGCTTGTATAGTCCAAGATGTTGTGTCATGCGATTCTGCTTGCTGGCTTGTTTATCTTCTTCCGTTCTGATGAGTAAAACCAGGTCAGTGAAAGTCAGTGGTACTGCAGTTTTTCGTTCTAATTGCAGGTCAGAGATCAGCACATTATTCCAGCATCCTCGACAGAACTGCTTTAGGAGGTAACGGTCCCGTTCAGTCTCTGAAATGCCACCTCGCCTGACTACAGCACTCAAGGCGATTTGTAGACGGTTTAAGTAATGGGATGGCTTTTCATTGCGGTCTTGCAGCGTCACCATGAACTTCGCCAGCAGCTCATCTCCATCCTCTACTGAGCCATAGACTGAATCTAACAGCTGAAGGTACACTGATGGCAAGGCATGGGGGTTGACATGTCTAATGACGTCAGTGGCTGGGGGCAATAGGCTGTCTAGGATTTTTCGTGTCCTATGCAGGTCAGACATGGATGGATCGGTTAAGATCAAATCAACATTTGCCCTCCAGGTTTCATTGTCAAGTTCACTGTTTGGACGTGGAATTTTCCCGGAGAAGGGTCTGAGACGGAAGGAGGATGGCATTGGAGCTAGAGCTTCGTTGGTACGCACTACATGCTCGACAACCATACGTTGTACAGCAGGTGGATTCACATCATTCACCGTAATGGCTGGGGGCATCACTGCAGCTGTCTCACAGTCGCCTCTGTCTTTGTTCAACAGAGGGCCTTGGCGGTGGTTTAAGTTAACAGGCAGTTGAGAAGATAGGGCGGTTGTCAACATAGCAGATGGTGACGGGTTGTTAATTGTTATAGTTGAGGGCAATGACTGTGGTCTCCTCATGGTAGTCTGACGCGGCAGGGAAACAGCATGTGTTGGTGATGCTTGTGTAAATGCCCTCGATCCAACCTGACCATGGTGAATTGAAGGAGACGGTGGCAACACTGTTGGTGACACTTCAGGTGACACTGGTCCCAGCAGGAGGGAGGGTTGCTGCATGGATGGCACTTCTATATTCTTGGACTCTCTACTAATGGCAGGGATAGACACATCTTTTCCTCTTTGCATCTTCATAAGCTCTTCTTGGAGCACCAGTTCAAAAGACCTTCCACTCTTATTGGCAATGGCTTGCAGTTCCTCGAGGTAGCCCTTGGTAGCGTTACTACTGGCGGTACTAGTGTAAACACTGTCTAAAGAGCGTACAGAAAAAATAA
>NC_085866.1:52113629-52143629 GCF_034702125.1 Engraulis encrasicolus
CTCTCTCTCAGGCTGTCTTCTCTTCTGTGTTCTACTTCGCCTCAGTCCCTCTGTACCAAGGATTTCTGATCATCGGGTAAGAGTCTGCATGCATGTAACTTTTTATGTTCAAGCTATTGTCAAAACTACATGTACAGGTCATACACAATAATAAACAGAACTAGATTGCATTCTCACAGAAAATGCTGGAAGCGGGCTTCCCTTTTGGGGCAGAGATGAGCAGTTTTATTTTTGATATCTCTATCCCTAAATTAAAAACAATCTACTATTGAGAAACAAAGCTGAAAGAAATGTTGGAAAAAATCCATCCACCCAGTCAGAAGTTATGGGCCAAACAATTCAGCCATCTTGGATTCAGCCATCTTGAAATTGTTGTAGCTCCGCGTTTTGGGGATATACTAAATGACATACATGGTATTTTAAGTTGTCTAAGGAACACTGCATATGATATGATTTGAAAATCAACATGGGTCCGAGTGGGATTCGAACTCACAACCTCTATATCTCTAATACATATCCTTTACCATTGAGCCAAGCAGCTGGCTGTCATAAACATTCCAGCAAGACAATATCAGATTGCATTGAAGAGCTGAACAATAGACTTCTAGAATGGTAGTTGCAGGTGCTCGTTAAGAATAGAATGTTGAGAGAAAGTGACAGTTGAGATGGAACCTTTTATTGGCAGCACCTGTTCTGATTGACTGTATGGCAGTTAGTATGGTGCTCTAAGGCCAGGCTCAAACTACACGACTAGCGATTGTGTGTCCGATTTTGGCGTCGGGGTGCACCGCACACTAGAAGAGAATCGCAACTGTCACTCTTATCGCTGCTCGCAACCACCGAGACAATGCCCGACGTTCTATTTCCAGTCGCAAATATCAAATATCATTTGATTTCTATGACTTGCGATCGGCGACTCTTTGAGTTGCCAATGTTCTATCTTGGAACGTCGGCCACGACGAGGGAATCTTTCCCGACAATCGCTTGCGATGGTCCTGGGGGTTAACGTTCCAGCGATTGTGGTAAGGGGGGTTTTCAATCTCTATCTCGAAAGGCCTAGGAGGAGATCCATTTTCTATTTTTACTGCCCTGCACAAGAAAGCAACAAAGCAAGCAAGCAAGCATAAACTGTACTTAGAGATTACTAGAATCGGGCCTTGCTCTGCAAGCCCGCTTAATAAACAATTGCTAGACACATGCTTTCTGAAATAACTTCCCCTCCCCCCTTTTGTACCCCTCTGTGTTGACTGGGGTTTTTGTGATGTGCAGATACTCCACCATCTACACCATGTTCCCCGTCTTCTCGCTCGTGCTGGACAAGGATGTCAAGTCTGAAGTGGCCATGCTCTACCCAGAACTCTACAAGGACTTACTCAAGGTCTTAAACTCCTCACTAACTCTGCATTTGGTTGATTTTATTTGTACAAGGCATCTATTATGTGATAAATGATTCTTGTCACTATAATTTTGTGATGTGTAGCATTATCTAAGATATATTTAGAGAATAATCTAAGTAACAATCAGTGATATATGACATTATAAGTAATTTTAAAAAATGTTTTGTTTATTTTTCACAGGGTCGACCGCTTTCCTTCAAGACGTTTCTCATATGGGTCCTGATAAGTATTTACCAAGGTGAGCTAATCCGTATGCAACTCAGCCCTGTATCCTGTCTCCTGGGTGTGTGGTTTCATCACACTACTACTGCTGTACACTCCTTTCACTTCGCTACCGTTCCAAAAAAAGACACAAAGATTAACGTAAAACAAACAAAGCACAAAATACAGTTTTTTGTGGGGTGTGACCGAAACGCACGTGTCGCCCACGCATCTCATGTCTCGTGTTTACTCTCGCTGAATTATCTTCTTAATCTGAAGGGTTGAATGCGCTGAAACAACCTGAGGTGGTTTTCCAGGGGATCCCTTTTGTTGTGGTAGTATCCTCGTGGGAGGTGTGTTTGGTTAACGCCTTTCGAGGGCTATCCCTTCCACACGCCCACACTCCTCTCCACTTCTCCTCTCTCGAACCTCTCCTCTCCTCTTTTCTTCTGCCACTGTATTCCGGTCTCATCCGGATTCCCTCGGTACAGTGCTTGTTGTGGTGTGTCTTCTGTGAGGGGTGTGTTCAACGCCTCTGCACGGTATCCCCGCTCCACACCTCTCTCCACCCCACCCCTCTCACTCCACTCTCAAGGAGTTCCTGTTGTTTACCTCCGTCAGAGGATTTCATTCTCATCCTCTATGAGGGGTGTGTTCAGCGTTTCTGTATGCCCCCCGCAACCCCCCCCCCATCCTTCTGCACACACACACACCTTCACACTCTGTGACCCCCCTAGTCCTCTCTTTTTTCATTTCTTTTGCTCTTTTTGTTTACTATAGCCAGAGGATTGTCGTTCTCATCCTCTTTAAAGGTGTGTTCAGCAGTTCAGCGTTGCTGTATGACCGCCCCACCCCCTCCGTCCCTCCACACACCTTCCCGCCCTGTCCCTCCTGTATACCTCTCTTCTCTCATTTGTCTTGCTCCTCTTGTCTACTTCGTATGGAGGATTTAATTCTCATCCTCTGTTGAGGGCTGTGTACCGCAGTTCTGTATGGTGTGTCCTCTCCCCTCCACACACCTCCCTAACCTCTACTCTCCACGTTTCTTTCATTGTCCTACTCAGCTACAGACTTCTGGGTTTGTCTACTGTGAGGGATGTACTGTAGTCAACAGTGGTCTACATGGTGTAGGCATGTCCCTCCCTCCCTCCCTCCACACACACCACACCACACCCCACCCCACCCCTCCCGTACTCCTCTCCAGGCACCTTTCATTCGCTAAAACAGACGGAGTATTCCGCTTTCATCCTCTCTGAGGGGTCTGCTCAATGCTTCTGTATGGTGCACCCCCCCCCCACACACACACACACACACACACCTCCCCACATTGCTCTCCTCTCCTGCGTTTCTCTCGCTCCTCCAGTGTTCCAGTCCCACACACAACCACACACACACACACACACACACACACACACACACACACACACACACACACACACACACACACACACACACACACACACACACACACACAGTTTAGTACTTTTATTTGGATCTCACCAAGAAGGCAGCATTACAAATCCAAATAGTGATGGAAGCAAATGTCATATCAATCAGTAGGGACTGATCAGAATCATAGGGTCCTATGCAATACATTACAGGTCACACACACACACACACACACACACACACACACACACACACACACACACACACACACACACACACACACACACACACACACACACACACCTTCCCCCCCACACCCCACCCTGTTCCTTCTGTATTCCTCTCTCCATGCTCCTTTCATCCTCCTCCTCCTCCTCCGCCACAGCAGCAGTATTCCGGTCTCATCCGGATTCCCCCAGCACGGCGCTCCGTGGGCGGTCATTAATCCCAGGAGTTTTCCAGGGGATGAGCCCTGCTATTTGTACCACTCAGGGTGGATGCTCTCGCTGTTTTGTTTTTCCTAAGAGGCTGCACTTCATGTCTAGTGGGCGAGATTAAGGTGTGTGTGTGTATGTGTGTGTGAGCGTGTGTGTGTTGGCACAGAGAGGAAGGGAGAGAGACGTACGTAGTAAAAGTGCTGAAGGGCAAAGTTGGAAGCGGGGAGCACCAGCTCTCATGCCTACTCTTGTTTGTGTGTGTGTGTTTGTTCACACATCTTTGTGCACATTGGGTGTGCCTCAGGAATTACAAGGTTGCAGTCAGTCACAGCCCCATCAGCGATGGTGAAGTGTGCGCATGTGCTTGTCATACATTTCCCATATTCAAGTTGCACCTTCCATAGTAGACTGTCCACCCATGTTGACTGCATGTGTCTGTGTGCACGATGCTGCTGTTCCATGGCTGGTCTTAACTGGTTTTGTGCGTTTGCCATAGTATGTGCGCCATACATTTCAATGGAAAAGATGCACATTTCCCGTAGACTATCTAATCCTCCTATGTGATTGACTGCATGTGTCTGTGCGTTGCGTTGCGTGCTGCTGGCCTACGTGGCTGGTGTGGACTGGTATTAATTACGGCGCTCAATAGCAGGAAGCGGCGCTCTGTAGGGCCATAGCACAGGTCACCACAACACGGCAGAGCAGAGGAAACGGCCCAGAAAACATGGAAAAAGGGCCCAAAAGATGGAAAAGCAGTGCTCTTCCCCTTCCTGACACTTGAAACCAACCATCCACTGAACAGCCTGCAGACGGAGGGTTAAAGGCCTGAATTATAAAAGCCATGGAATCTATAGTGGAATTACAATGCGGTTGATTGGGGAACTCCCGCCCCCATTCAGACCCACTGCCCTTCAAAGATACAATGTAGAATGTGCAGTATTGTAATTAGGGGTGGGCGATATGACGATATTATATCGTGAATCGCGATATTGAGTAAAATATCGTCTCGAATCTGCCAAAGTGGAGAAATCGTATAGATCGTCTTGCAGTGACTTGTACACTTTATGAGAGTATCATCAGTGTGTTAACATTTTATTGACTGCAAATTACAAATTGCAAGTATATGAAAGTTGTTTTTTGTTGTTTTTATTTTTTGGATGGAAGATCGTGATAAAAAATCGATATCGTGATTTCATGTTAAAAAATCGTGATACAACATTTTTGCCATATCGCCCACCCCTAATTGTAATCAATGTGAATCAATGTGAAAAGCCCACATATGGTATGTTTTTTTCGCATGCTGCGCCACAGCACCCCCATGTAGGGACGTGTCAATTTCTTAGGATTAGGGTTCGAGTTCTAGAGGCTGCAGCTAGATACAACAAGAATGTCTGGCCTGGAACTTGAGCTATTCTGAATCACCATACTCATGACTAAGCATATTATCGCCACTCAGATGCTGTAAATCAAAAGGCAGATCTGTGGTAAACCTGCATCTTGACCTTCGCACACACACACACACACACACATACCACATACATTACTGGTTGCAATATAGTCTGTAAATGAGAGTCTCCATTGGGAGTTGCGGGGGGATGTGGTTAGTACTAAGTATGTAGCAGTGACCTCATAGCATCTTTTAGATAGGTACAAGTAAGTCATTCTAGGAGGCTTAGACAGTGATACACATGCGTGATTCATGCTAAGACTGATTTGCTGATTCAACGCTGATTCATTAGCCAGGACTTTCTCTTTGCATGGGGTGTATTTTTATTTGATTTTATGTTATTGTTGTGACTCTCCTCTACATTTTTCTCTGTATTCCCGATGAGCTGGTCTATCTTTCTTGTATTTGCTGATTTGCAGTCGTAGACAACCTGGTTTGAGAATGTACAATCCAGTATCACTCCTTCCAGCAGTTAATTAAACCAGCTGATTCTAATTAGGTACAGCTCATTGGTCTGGTGCAACAGATAATTACTTAATCACCTTCATTTTATTAAAGGCATGGGTAAAACCAGCTGAATCAAAAATGGAAAATCAGAAACTGGAGCTTTTTGTATGTTATACTGTATGGTATGTTCTATGACTTAACGCCTTTGACTAAAGGTGCTTTAAGTAAGGGTTAACGTTCGGCGAGAAGGTCGCTACCGTGGAATAGCAGCACGACAGAGAGAATCTTTAGACCCCGACGCGGAGCGGAGGGGTCTTGTTCTCTCTGAAGTGCTGCTATTCCACAAAGCGACTGACTCGCCGAAAGTTAACCCGCTTATTATATGGATATACTTAAATGATTCACACATGGCGGGGACATTTCTTTAGGCCTATTTAATGTTAAGATTGTTGCTGCGCAAAACAAAACAGTGCCGTTGTGAAACACCGCTAGGCAACAGCTAGGTAGCCAGGACAACAGTGTTGTCTATCACAGCAGCTGATTAGTCTTGTTGAAAAGTCGCTTTAGCAGTGGAAAGTCTTGTTGCCATTGACAGCGGTCTGTTATAGACCAACCCGTCCGTTATCGAAAAATAACAGACGTGCGAACGTTGGGGAGCCCCGTTGAAATGAATGGAGCATTCGACCGATGACGTCACAACCATATAATAATGAATAAGAATCTTGACTGGCGATTCTTGTTATTTCATCTTGTGCTGTGCGCTGCATCTGTTTGACCCAGAGTGCACATGGTGGCCATCTCGTTCCCGTCTTTTGAGAAGTTAACTGCTGTCTTTTTGGATCAAAGTTGACACGCATTCGATCTCAAAGTAGAAATCCAGTTGCTATCCGCTTCCCTCTTTGGAATAGGAGGAATCCTCATAGGCATTTTTGAGTTTAATTGTCCCCCAATCAACTCTGAAGTTTCCTGAAGGCTGAATCCAGGTTTCCCCTTTCCTATCAATGTTGATAGTGGGCCTTTCTCAAAACCTAGGACAGTGTCCTTCCATGTGTATCAGCCTAATTAGTCTCGCCCAGTGATTGGATATTCTGTAGAGTTCACCAAAGAGTATCCAATCACTGGGCGTGACTAATTAGGCTGATACACTTGGAAGGACACTGTCCTAGGTTTTGTGAAGGGCCCAGTGTGTGGTCTTTGTGATGACCTAAGTGTATTTTTTCTATCTTCTACATTCACAGGCAGCATCATCATGTACGGCGCGTTACTCCTATTTGAGTCAGAGTTTGTGCACATCGTGGCCATCTCGTTCACGTCCCTGATCCTGACGGAGCTGCTGATGGTGGCCCTGACGGTGCAGACGTGGCACTGGCTCATGATCGTGGCCGAGCTGTCCAGCCTGGCATGCTACATCGCATCGCTTGTCTTCCTGCACGAGTTCATCGGTAAGCACAGCTCAGCACAGCACAGCACAGCACAGCACAGCACAGCACAGCACAGCACAGCACAGCACAGCACAGCACAGCACAGCACAGCACAGCACAGCACAGCACAGCACAGCACATGTTTGCATGCATGCACAAATGACACACCCACACAGAAACACACACATCACAGACACACATACAGTACATGCACGTGCACACACACACACACACACACACACACACACACACACACACACACACACACACACACACACACACACACACACACACACACACACACACACACACACACACACACACACACACACACAGTACATGCACGCACACACACACACACACACACACACACACACACATACAAACACACACACACACACACACACACACACACACACACACACACACACACACACACACACACACACACACACACACACATACACACAGCTGCATATTCGGACATACAGCACAAACATGCACACAAATACAAACTCAACACATACAGTACATACGTACATAAAGGAACACTAACAAACCTGCAGAATGAAAAAAAAGTAAGTCTCCTAAAGCGTCAGATAAATAATTCCAATAATGTGCTGAATTACTTGGAAAATCCCTTATCCCATATCTTTTGAAATCTGTAATATGTTGACCTGCTGATCAAAGAACAGAGTAGGGAGGCCTGTTACGCTTATGTCAAGGCCTCATCCTGATGTTCTCTAGTGCAGCGTTTCTTTACTGGTGGGTCTGGACCCCAAAAGGGGGTCGTGGAGTGGTCCGGGAAGGGTCAGGAACTGTAGTGTAAAAACGTTAATCAACCCTTCTATTGCCAGTCCCAAAATTGAGACAAGATGCAGTATTGTATAAATGAATAAAACATACGTATATCATCATGAATATATTATCAAATGTGTGGTTGCCTTTTTCATATCAGAATAAATGGGTTTCAGGACTAATAAAGTAAAGTCTTCAGTCACATGCAAACACTCAGTTGGGTCACAATTAAATGGTCTTAGAAAATGTTGGGTCCCAAAACCTTTGCAGTTAAGAACCACTGCTCCAGTCGACTGGTTTTGGGGCACAGCGTCAGGTGAATTTTCCCACCACCAGTCCTCCCCACCATGTCAGAGCTCACTCAGGATGGCAGAGCAGGGATAGCACGTTACTCCCCTGGGCCAACAATTTCACTCTCATAGCCTGGCATATTCCACACACAAGGTCAAGGGTGAACAAGTGTGGCAGGGTCCACCACCTAACACATACACACACACACACACACACACACACACACACACACACACACACACACACACACACACACACACATATACGGCCACGCGCACAGACACGCACACACACACATTAATGCACGTCACCCTGAAGTCGTCAGTGCTCCGCAGGGGGAAATGCCAGACCCACTCACTCATTTCCTGCCAATGCAGACACTGTTTCACCAAGGTCCCAGTGTTTATCCCTGACCCTCACACCTCTCCCTGCACACTCTCTCTCTCTCTCTCTCTCTCTCTCTCTCTCTCTCTCTCTCTCTCTCTCTCTCTCTCTCTCTCTCTCGGCAGTGTCTCTCCTGTCTCTGTCATCTTCAGTCCCTGTCTTTTTCCAACTCTCACAGACATTCTCTCTTTCTCCCCATCTCACTAAAACCATTGTAAGTGTGTACATGCACACATACACCGAGTCCTATTACAATGGTATTAGTTGGGCAGCTGCACAAAGCTGAATTTTGGGTCCATTAAGACAAATAAAAACAATGTGGGGCTGACTAGTGTGCACCTAACTATTTATAATGCTTTAAGTATTTTACCTCATAAATACTTTGGAATTTGTATGAGCAATTGGCAGTTGACACACACTCTAAACTGAACCCAGAGCAGTGAGAGGACTACACCAGATCAGACACATCCAGTCTGTACAATACCACTCACTGAAGAGTCACAGTAGCACTCGAGAGTCATTCTCACAGTTGGTGGTTTCCTGTAGAGCTCAGAGGTGACTTCCGGTATTTTGTACTTGAAGCCCCATATCCAGGTTGTTTAATGATCTAATAGGAAGTTTAAAGTGTGAATTTTGATGGATGCTGCTTCTGTTTGGAGAGGGTTTTTTACATTGTTGCTGTAGTGACTGATTTCTTGCACAATGGCATTGGAATAATCTTTCCTAAAACACCTTCTGCCATAACTTTCAGAGGCACGCAGGGTACAAAGGGTTCAGTGGTTAATATGATGCCGGAAAAATAATACGACATTTTGAGTGTTGAATTTGAGCAAAAAATTGTTGCATAAGCTGACAAGCGAAACATTCTTCAGACATGCACTCATACTGTGTATTGATTCATGAGGTACGCATATGGATTTTTGCCTTATTTTATTCAGGATTTCCATCTCCAACATTGTATTACTTCATTTGAAAACAACCTTAGGCTTTATCACCCTAATCCCCTAGAATTTAAAATAAAAGTGATTTAATGTTTTCTTTACCCTCTCATGGAGCTAAATGGAAAAGCTGGGGCCAATGATGACTCGGTGGCAATTTTTTTTATTTTATTTAAAATATTTTGTAGGGCTTTTTTGCCTTTATTTTATAGGACAGTTAGAGATGGCGACAGGAAGAGAGTGGGAGAGAGAGGTGGGGGAGGATCGGCAAATGACCCGGGCTGGAATCGAACCCATGTCGCCGGTATAGTTGAAGTCATTTAATGACACACTATAAAGCTTCTTGAATCTTGACATCTCAACACATTTCCGAAGAGCTAAAGGGCAAACATTCTCAAAACTGAAAGCCTTTATACTACCATTGGCCCTCAGGCCTATGAGTGATTCTCTAATTCGCCTACACTTTTAAGTCCGTGGATTTTATTTGGCAATTTCACTAACTATTAACTGTATCCAATGATGTTTTGGACATTAGAAAACATTTATCTTTCATATAATACAGAAAGTGTAGACATAGCATTATTTCCCTCAGCAAGAATGAATATTTAATACTGGTTTTGGGCGTTTTCATGCCGTCCTGTTTTCCAAATGTCAGATTCAGTCTTCATATTAGCATGTAAAGAAACTTGTTTTGCCCAAGACGATTGCAAATGTTGATTCACAGTAATCATCACAATATGACAAAACTGTCAGAAAGACCACTGTCCTTTCCATTATACATGAAATTTGCCATTTTGTGTGTGTCCACGAAAACTGTGTTAACCGTGTCACGGTCTGAAACCGCCTCCATAAATCAGTAATGGTTTGGTCTTAGGCCATACGAATAACATCACCTGATGTCATAACCTCTTTGGCAGGATATGGGAAGACTTTTTGGTAAATTTTGAGCTCCATCCTTCCATAATTTAATCCATTCTTTTTCATGTTCTCATAGCGGGAAAATTGCCTGTCAACAGTGTTATCAACATATTCATAAGAATCTGAATTAGAAATCACATGTAGAAAAACACAGATAAAGCATACAGATACATGAATCGATTAAGGTGTTGTGGTGGAACTTCTGAGGTCCTCAGTTAGCACAACACCATAGAAATGGCTGAAATGTCAACGGTTTTACCGTCAATGGTGTTACAATTAAGTATGACAGTCAGGGTTGCCAGATGAGGTTGATGATTTCCAGCCCAAAAAATGATCAAAATCCGCCCTAAAAACCCGCCCAATTCTATTGATTTATATGGCAGTGGGAAGGTTTTTCTGATAGATGCCATTTTTACCCGCACACGGCCATCCTAAGCAGCCCAATTGGGCGGGAACCAGCCCAATCTGGCAACACTGATGACAGTTGAGGAGGAGTATGTTTTTGCCAATTTATATCCATATTGACAGACAAACAAACAAAATAATTAGTGTTCTAGGGAGATGGGTTTGTCTGCTCTGTTTTTTTCTCCTAAAAAAGTGCAGACTTGTTCCCCTGCACTGTTGACCGTAACACAGTTGTTACACCGTTGACTGTTTTGAAAGTGTTTTTGCGCTATTGATCCCTTATGTGTTGGAAAAATCCTATGAACATACATTAGTGATTATCTCTGGAGAAGGAAGTCTTGTGTAAGGAGGATGAATATATTCAAATCAGACGTTACAGGGATTTATGATGAAAAATGTGTCAGTCTGTATCACAGTGACTCATAAAATCCTACTTATGAACCTCAACAATCACATTTTCTATAACAGTTGCACAGATTAATGACAACATTACTGCTAAGGGTCATAAGCACTTTCAAACATATATTGTTTCAACTCTGTAGTATTTTTATATATGTTTGAAATGACATAGTATTTGTCCATAACACTGTTGACAAAATAATTAAGCAAATGTTCGCTTTCATTAGAGTATTTATCAAATGATTTAAGATTAAGCTTGGCAATTTGCTTGTTTGGAAACTTAAATACATACACTATGTTAACATCTAGGTCATTTAGTTGAAAAAAAATACTGATAATTGACATTTTGCTTTTGCCAAAAGCGTAGGGAAATCGTAGAATCACTCCTATAAATAAATTGTATTATTTGTTATTATTGTATTTCTGTATTATGCTTAACTGTGTGTCTAACTGTTAAATAACTTGAAACTCAGACTGAATCAGACTTAAGCTGACTTAAGACTCAGAGAAAGGGAAGTGATTCGTGAGCACTAATTAGCAAGGCAGGTAGAGAAGCAGGCAGAAGATATCAGCCACCTGGAGCTGACAGCCACCTGCTGCTACTGTTGTTACTAGTGCTAGTGTTGCCGTTGGTGGCTATGTAGCCGTGTGTGTGTGGGCAATATAGGGCACCATGCTGAGAGCAGGAGCGTGCTGTCGTCCACAGGGGCCAAAGGCTATGATGACTACCGTCTGGAGTGGCAGGGTTGTGGGAAGGCCAGCCAGGCCAGGGGACCCAGCCGACATCACTGCCGCACGTCGCCTGTGTGTGTGTGTGATGTGTAATGTGTGCAGAAAATCTGTCCAGTCAGTGACTGCGGTTGCACACACACCTACCCCCACACTGCACATACGAGCGCCTCGTAAAACTTAATAAAAGAGTAAAAGGTTTTGGAAGCTCGAGTGGGCCAGCGACTGACGCGCGTTTCCGTCCCCTTCCCGGCGTGTTTTTTTTTTTTGCGCTAAATGCGGCTGTTCCCGAACCTTTTTTTAGCTTGGCTATAGCGGTCCAGGCTCTTTTTCGGGGCCTCCCTGCATACCGACCTGATTGAGTGTGGTCAGCACTGGCCACCAGACTGTGGGCAGCGCTTGGTGTTTACTCACCAAAGTCCACACAGCAACACAATCTTTTCTCTCTCAGGACAGTGGATAGAAAGTGACTCTGCGGCAGTGAGGGGGTGTGTTGGCTTTGGTTGAAGGGAGTGTTTGGAGGAGAGGTGATGCTCAGGACCCTCCACATGTTGTCCGATGCCTCCTCTCCATAGTAACAGTCAACTGGGGGGTGTTTAGTCACGGGCAGCCAGTGACCCACTGACATTAAGGGGCCATGATCCCAGCCTGAGGTCAGCCCAAATGACTGGCACAAGCACACACAAGCACACGCACACGCACACCATACTCACATACACACCGTACACACACACACACACACACACACACACACACACACACACACACACACACACACACACACACATCCAGACGCACATACACTCACATACACACACACACACACACACACACGCACGCTTACATTTCGTTGACATTTTCATCTTCAGTGTGCAGGGCATCAACAACTGTCAACTGATGTCACCAATTCTACACTTGATGAAAATGAATACCTTCTATACCAATAGAACTGATGTGCTGTTCTCTTCCTTCTCCGTGCAGATGTGTATTTCATCGCCACGCTGTCGTTCGTGTGGAAGGTGACGGCCATCACGCTGGTCAGCTGTCTGCCCCTCTACATCCTGAAGTACCTGCGACGTCGCTTCTCACCACCCAGCTACTCCAAGCTCACCTCTTAAAGCTACCAGGCCCCACCATGCACCCCACTGCACTGCACACACGCAGCTACTACTGTACTAGCTATCAAGCCCACACTGCACTGCAGTCCCACAGCGACTACAAGCTAAAGCCCTGAAGCTGTCACGTCCCCTCTGTACAATACTGCACGCACACACAGTCAGACTGCTAACAGGGGCACGCTAACTTACTACGAGCCACATTACCTTGCTTGTGCTGAGGCTTCGTCTGACTTGGTAAAATGTGTGTGCGTGCGTGCGTGTGTTTGTGTGTGTTTGAATATTGTCTCATTTGGCACATTTCCATTCCTCAGAGCATTCCCAAATAGCCCAGTTTGGAAAATTAGGGAAAACTGTCCATTGCAGATACAGTAGTTTGCCCTTTTTTGTTTTTGTTTTTGGAAAAGCACTGTGTTGTGGTTTTAAATATTGTATTGTTGATGTAACTGGGGGTACTACTATTGATTTGCGCATTTGCACTGGCAACAATGGTAGTACTGTATCGCAAACACTGGAAATGAGAACAGCACCCTGTAAATACTGTATGTGGACCCTGCTAGAGGTATCGTTTTCCAAAGTGTGTGTGTGTGTGTGTGTGTGTGTGTGTGTGTGTGTGTGTGTGTGTGTGTGTGTGTGTGTGTGTGTGTGTGTGTGTGTGTTTGTGTTTGTGTTTGTGTGTGTGTGGTACACACACGCTTATATTCACATTATTGACAGGAACTCGTGTCAAGGTCAAATGGTGGTTGTATGGCAAGCCTTCAGTCTTGCTCAAATAGCAAAAGGCTAAAATGACCCAGTGACTTACTAGGCCACAAACTATGGGCTATTTCCACATAGGCGTCCTGTCCAGCGGTCATCCCATCAGGTTGGATGAGCATTCAAATGGCATTGGTGGCCGATCAAAGTATGGGCGTGTGTCCCTTGTTTATTTTAGTCTGTCTCATCCAGCAATGCTTGCGTGTGTGTCTGTGTGTGTCTGTGTGTGTGTGTTCCATGACGCCTTGTGTGCTTACACCCACTATCAGCCCTCATACACAACCACTTACTTGACCTGCAAAGGACCTACAACCCTAAGTCTCTCAAAAGGCTACTGCTAATGACCTTACAAGCCTATGTCTCTGAAGAGAGTCCTTGAAAGTATGCAACCTTCAAAGGCACCTTCTAAGGACCCTAATAATTCATTCATTGGCTACATGTACATGACATTTTTAATTCAGAATTAAATAGTTCTGCTGAGTTTTCTTTGATCATTTAATTCCGCATTGTGAAGTGATCACATGACGTTTTCAAAGCGGAATTAAGCTTTATTCAGAATTGAAATTAGTTCATTACGAATTAAATGTGTCATGTAAATGTAGCAAATGTCTCTTTAACGGCCTCCTCTGCTTGCCCACACTTTATTTTTATGGAGTCTCCCTTTGGACCGCCTTTAAGCAGCATGTTGGAGTGTGTAAATACTTGAATGCGCTTGTGGTGTGCAATTAATGGTTCCTAAACCACGTTCTTCTTCATTGTGTAGTTGTATTAATGACTAACAATTGTCAGGGAAAGAAACAATGTGTGTATGTGTGTGTTTGAATCTGTGCTTGTGTGCTAGTGTATGTGTGTGCACAAATGTGCCCGTGTGTGTGGGCCTGTGTGTGTGTGTGTGTGCCCGTGTGCCTGTGTGTGTTTGTGCATGCTTGTGTATGTGTGCAAATGCGTCTCCGGATGTACAGCGTGCCAACACTGCCCAGCCAATCTCCAGTAGCGGGCCAAACGCACCTAAAGAAGTGGCCATAGGTATCTGTAGTAGACCTCCTGTGTTACAGGGTCCTAGACTAGTGTAAAGACTACTGACATCCCTCTCCCTTTCCTCACTCACTAACACACACACACACACACACACACACCTGCATGAGAATTGGTTGCTCTGCTCATAATGACACACACCAAGGTGTGGATGGAGACTTGTGGATCAACCGTCTCCTGTGAACATGCAGCACAACCCTTCACCCCACTGCAGCACATAGAAAATCACCCCTGAGGATTACTGACATGCATTGAATTATCCACTGTACATTGTGATTGCTAGTAGAAGCAGTTGCTCCTGTCCTGATCACCTGCCCCCACCCCCTTCTGTCTAATAAGCAGTGGCGGTATAACTACAATACAATGGTGGTTGAAGTCATCACACCTGTTTTAGTTCACACAGAGGTAAATTGTTGTCAATTTGTGAGTGAAAGAGTCCAAGGTTTGATTGTCGTAACTAAACAGGTACAAACAAACTCCTATTCAATCAGATTTATGACTTCCTCTAGATTGCCTAAATCAGGTTTGATATTTCGCCACTTGTGTAGTGTTTCCCCCCAGGTTTTGCACGTGGTAAAGTCAGGGTTCCTCCTGTGCTAGATTCTAAGTTGATTCAGCTGCAACAGGAGGGGCCTCGGTTGTTTTATTCTGTCTGATTAATTGTGACATCTCTCTTGTCAGTGTAATGCAATGAACTAGTGTTTTTTTGTTGTTTAATTAATGGTAATTGTAAAATTGCAGAATTGTAAATAACAAAAGTACGTTTTATTTATTAACCTTTCTTACTTTGTGTTGGTATTTGCACTCAAAAAATTGAGCTGAACAAAAAGGGACGATGTGTCAATGATCTCAGTGCTGAAAGAATAAAATGTGTGTTTTCTTAGCAATGTTGTGTGTGTTGATTCATTTATGGTCAACTAAATCTTAGGCAAATGGAAATCAGACTAGACCCAATCCGCTGATCTGTCTATAATCTGAGTAATCACTACAGTCAGATGATACAGTAACCATGTTTTCTTTCTGTCTCTCTCTGTCTCTCTCTGTCTCTCTCTCTCTCTCTCTCTCTCTCTCTCTCTCTCTCTCTCTCTCTCTCTCATACCGATACACTCACACACCCTTGTGTGCGTATGTGTCTGTCTGTGTGAGAGAGGAATGTTGGCCAGTAGATGGAGTGCCAGAGGCAGATGGTTAAGTACACTGATGCCCCTTGAATGGTACAGATGTCTCTCAGGTTGTACAGCTGCATGGGTATGAATGAAAGTGAACCCAATATGACACATTTTTTGAAGTTGTAGTATTTAAATACTAGATGCTGGTGTTTCTTTATCCACTAATAGTGTGATGAATCAGATGTCGTTTCATTAAAATACAGTACTTGGCATCGTCATATATTCACTTCCTGACCTTTCTTAGAAACATTTTTACTCACAGTGCATGGGCAGTCTACTCTGGTTTTGTTCTCTTGGTAAACCATATTCCAAGCTATATCAGAATGTCTGTTTAGTGACCGTTACGTATATTTTTATTTGACCCATGTGATTTTTTCATTTTTTAAACCACAAGTGCCGAAGGTACATGGCAATGACCTGAAATTTTTGTGAAAATTAAATCCCATCCTTGTCAGTTACCCATTTTCACACCTGTAAGAATCCCTTCTGAAATAATTATATTAATTCAGTTAGATTTATGCTGTTTTGTTTGGATCATAACTTTATACTAGGCTTTCAGATATTTGCCTCCTTTCCCCTGCCGTTTTTTCTGGTAGGCCTACAGCACGACTCGGCCGCCACTTTTTGCTTTACGATTGATGTGTTGTGCTTATTCAAAAAGCAAAAAGTGGCGTCCGAGTTCCGCTTTGTCGAGCTGTAGGCCTACCAGGAAACCGGCAGTGGGAAACAGGCAATTGAATGTTGTCTTTTGAGGAGTGTGGACTAAGGAACATTTGGGATTAGTAGATAGTTGAGTTTGTGGGATAGGAGTAGTTCATGTGGGTGAAGTAGTGGTAAAGAAGTCGTTGTTGTCACTATCATTGTCACTATGAGCCTACTGTCACTGCATGATGATGTTGCTATAGTGGGGGTCACTCTCCTCAGAGGGGTCACTAACAAGTCACTTATATGCTACCAATGGTCATGAATAGAGTGTATCCATGGGAGTTATGCCAGTTGCCAGGGCGTTGCTAGGGTAGCGATGGCAGTTTTTGGGACGCTTCGAAGCTGTTGCCACAGTGTCATGGTGATAATCAATGGCTACAGTCAGATCTTTGTTGCTAAGTGTAGTGACTCAGAAGTCTTCAGGTCGTCAGTGGCAAAAGAAAGGAGTCTTGAGGATTTTTGTTCAACTTACTTATACTAACCTTTACCACCCTTTACAAAAGAAAAGGAGACAAGTCAACAAAAATACTTTTCAAAATACTGATTGACGAATGCATGAATTTCATTTGTTTGTTTGCTCAGTCTCTCTCTCTCTCTCTCTCTCTCTCTCTCATTCATTCACTCTCTCACAAAGAGCAAGAGAGAGAGAGAGAGCATCAATCCCATTCATACATTACACTCACTTTATTTCATACTCACTCTCTCCCATGTTTCTCACATTACACCCTGAAGTTCTCCAAATCCAGCAGTGTTTCCCCAACGTCACTGGCCCTTATGGGGAAAGGAAAGGGCCTATATATCATGGGTCAGCTCAAACAGACTTTTCCGCAAATAAATCAACAAGATGCCTGAGTCTGACTGTGCATACACCCCAGCCAGATAGCACAGGTGGTACACAGAACATACACACAGAGCCTTTTCTTTTTCTCCTCTGTCTTCCTGTCTTTCTGTCTGTCTGTCTGTCTGTCTGTCTCTCTCTCTCTCTCTCTCTCTCTCTCTCTCTCTCTCTCACACACACACACACACACACGCGTGCGCGCGCACACACACACTCCTCGCTGATTTGTGTATAAATAAACCATTAGAAGACTGTACTGAGTTTGACTTCCTCAGATTATGCATCGGATCTCTTGTCTGTCTTTACATAATAAAGCAAGCCTGAAATTGTTTGGCCTCTATCTAAGCCAAGTCATCAGTTAGGCTTTTATCAGAACCAGAAATCTATCATCGACTTGGTGATCAAGTCGTACGGGTTGTTGATTAGGCATCACATGAGAAATGTACTTTGTGAATCTACTGTAAATAAATGCCATGTCTTGTCCACCGGTTTGAAGATTAAATAAACTTTTGGTTCTTCTCACCACCACTTTACTTTTTAAAAAGTTCTGTTGAGGTGTGATTATCACCTTCAAATGTCTACTGTCTATTTTAGAAAATTACCCCCAAATTAGTCTGTTAGATGCGAAGATAAAATATGGCCTTGCACCTTTCAGAATACTTTTAAACCCTGGCATTCCACTCTGGCATTCCAGGAGCAGAACCGCTCGACCCTGCCCACCCAATCATTTACATGCAGGGCCATTAGCCATAGAGTGGGTACAGTAATTCCATCTCAGGAGTGGAATACATGCTCTGCCTTCCCCCAATCAGTGCTGTTTCAGTTCTCTCAGCGGAACATCAGTCAGCGGTCCCTTGGGAAATGGAGAAGAGATGGGTGCAAGTGGAGCAAAAAAGAATGGAAAAAGTGTTACATTTATTTTCTGTTTTTTTTTTTTAATGTTAAACATACACTAAGTATTTCTTTATTTCTTCCAAAGTAAGATTTCATATCCTTCCAACCCTTATATAATACTATACAATGCCTGTTTCTCATTTTAAAATGTCCAATAGTATGATTGATTTACCAAGCTTTGTCAAGCCTCTTCCAAGAGGACTTCAAAGTTGGTTTCAAACCAGGCTGGACTGGCTCAAAAAGAACAGCCCCTCAGTGGCCTCACATAGCCCCAGACAAACATATGATAGTCCACTGTGTCAAAGAAACACAGGTGGGCCTCTGGATCTAAATTGTGAGCTGGGGCTATATTCTACAACGCTTGTTCAGGAGTAAACCAGGTGAAGTTAAGAGGAAAATCATCTAAAAGATGATTAGATCTAATCTAAGAAAATGAGGACATGCTCGTTAAGAGGGAAATCATCTAATAGAAGAGCCTGAAGTCCTCATTTTATACTTTTTGTAACACTGTGTAAGATTGTGACCAGAGTAGGTATTGCAACTATGCTGCTGATTGAAACTGTGCTGCCTATGCCAAATTTGATCTTTTCATGAATATTAATAAATAATAAACCAATTTCTTAACATCAAACGACGGTACATTTTGCTGGTAAAAATGCACATTTCTGGACATTCAAATTGGCGGAGCGTGGAGAAGATCCCCATTTCCATGTATGTAAAATGCAATTTTCCCAGTCATAATGAATACTGAGAATTTAATGGTGGTGGTAAGTATTTGTTAAAAAGGTCATACCGGTATTTGTGAATGGGCAGCATGAACTCTGGAAGTGAACTACTAAAAATATTACACAGTGCACCTTTAAACTCGTTTGCTCCTGAACCAGCTTTGGCCCCTGGTCTTTGGGGAAAATAAAAACAAAAACAAAGGAACAAAAACAGCGGCCCCAGAGAACTCTCAGCCCACCAGGAAATGTCCCTATGCCAGATGACCAGTCCAGTCCTGGTATCAAAGGATGTCTAGCAAACGCCTCTGTACACTACTGGAATAAGCCACGCCCAACTTATCACATACCTTAACCACAGCAACCAACAGACTACTGATTTCAATTCCATATGCTTAGTGTTCTTTTTCACTGGTATATATACAGAGAAAAGATGACGTGAGACGTAATTGGTTGGCCAGACTGTCTTGAACATGAATTTCAATGTAGCGTCCCAAGCGGTGTAGGTGGGCCCAAGCCAACGTTCCATATCTAAGGCCATAAAAACATGATTTATGTCATAAATACATTGATGCTGCATTCCCATAAGAGACAGTGAAATATTTGGGCTGTCTGTTACATGAGAATTCCTATTCAAATGCATCCCAGGTTAAAAAAAAAAAATAATAATAAAAAAAGGCTCCCTCTTATGTTAATAGTCAATATCCAAGATGTACTTGCATTCCCAGACTGTAAGACTGCAGACGAGACAGAGAGGGGTGCACATCTGTAGGCTATGTGATGACATGAACCCTCTATAATTAGTGAGTTGTCGAGTTGGCAGGTCCGTCCAGTCTGTCAATTGATCTATGCTGTCTGTCTGCTGAGTATTATTGGACTTTATGGTGGATGATGGTCATATTTTTTGGAGATGTTGTCATCTTTCCTGTTGTAAAAAAAGGTCTGTTTTTTCTGGTAGCTGACGTGATGTTTGCTGTATTTAGACTACTTTTCTTTGGAAAAATATTACCTCTCTCTGTCATGTTCAGATTACTTTTGAAAATAGACACTTTTCACTCTGCACAAAAATGCACAAAATCGTATGCCAGGTGGGCCCAAGAGAAGTGACTTAACTTGGGAAAAAAAGAAAACTTGTATTCAGTGTTTATCAGATGACATTCCAGATGTAATCCCTACTACTCTCTTACAACCCTCCCACCTGACAGAAAGTCTTTTTGCCAGACTTGGAGGGGAGAAAAAAACATAAACTATGACGCAATGTCCAGAGACTCCCCGTGTTTCCATTGAATGATACTTTTACTACAACCAACCGTACAGTACCTCGCCCTTGCTGCCTGCCTGGGGTTGTATCATCCTCTTGCTCTGGTTGAGACATGCCGCATAGTGTAAACTGCCATCAATGAAGTGGTTGGTGCCTTCTCTCAGAGAGAGAGAGAGAGAGAGAGATGACTGCTGGGGCGTACAGCTGATGACAGATTCTCCTCAGATGCTTCTGCCAAACTCAATCACACACCCTTTGGCTGGCACTGATCTATTTTTATCCACGTACTGTAGTATACACATCACAAAAGGCAGCTTAGGAGCCTATCTTCACACCTTAGTTTAGCTAAGGCTTAGGGAGCCTACGCTGGAAATATTACAAACAACAACACACCACTTAAGACCCACACATATTCAAACTGTTCATTATCTACATGTATACTATGCTGAGGAATGGTGTTTAAAAACCCCTCTATTCATTCACACATAGAGGTGTCTGAGAGGTCATTTGTAGTTATTATAATACACTAATGTGTAATGTATGTAAATAATGCATGACAAAGGCCCCAGGGCTGTACTGTGGGAGAAATAAGACCCGGGCACTTTTGGCTTAAAGGGCCCCCTCATAATTAGCGGAGCATAACTGACCCACCGGTGGACCCCACCGGGAAATGCCCGCTATGCCAGATGGCCAGTCCAGCCCTGGAGGGCCCCCAAAGTGAGAGCCACTGCCACCCTTCATGTCATGAGACGGCCGTATCAGCAGTGTCCACTGGGATGCTGGTCTTAACACCCAGCTATCAGCTCCTCTACCCGACACCAAATCCTTACATGATCCTGTTGTGTCTGTCGCTGATGGATCACAGCAGAAGACCCAAGTAGGCTAACTGTCTACATCTAGTTTCCTTTCTCACAGCAGAATCTTATCCGTGCAATGGACTTTAAAATGTCATATGGGCATACACTGTGTTGTCCTGTATTTATGTCAACGGAAATAAGACAACACATTCGAGTCAAATGGTGACAATGATTTGGAATGTAATCTAATATAGCCTAGGCTAGTAGTTTCAAGACACGTGTGTTGAAATGTAGTTGAAAGGAGTGCTCTAAGAGCAGTTTTAGGTAGGCATATGCTATGCCAGTGACTTCTTTACACAGAATACCTGTCCAGTTGTTTTACTGTTCCAAATATTTCATTCTGTGTGTGTGTGTGTGTGTGTGTGTGTGTGTGTGTGTGTGTGTGTGTGTGTGTGTGTGTGTGTGTGTGTGTGTGTGTGTGTGTGTGTGTGTGTGTGTGTGTGTGTGTGTGTGTGTGTGTGCGCGTGCGTGTGTGTTGGAAAGACAAAGACAGACATCATTTGAGCCCTTCTGTCAGTCAGATGATATGGTTTCAACAGCTCCAGACTATATGGAAAGAAAGCGCAGCAGCATGTTCATTTTTCCCCTGGTGAAGTAGAGACTTTAAATTCTTTACACAACCAGAGTATCACCATAACCCAGTTATGCAATGCCCTCATTTCTTCCTATGTGTGCACTTTCCGTATATGGAAAATCCTCATCACTATTGGGATTGTCCACGTAAAACAGAATGTAGATCTAAAAAATGATTATAAAGCGACAATGAAAAAAAAAACTGATTTAACACAATTATGTTTCCCCTATATAAAGTCCCAAAGGCACTTAAAAAACACAATATTACATCACATTTAGCAGAGTCAGAAATGTGTCGGTCACCCATAACACGATGGGACAAGGAAAAAGAGGGAAATGGGACACTTTTTTGTCTTGGTTGTGAGCTGATTGAAAGCCCTGCTCCAGGGTCCCATTCCCATTTCCGAAACATGCTTGAGAAGATTTCCACGAGACATGGTACAATGTCCCATTTCCATCCATATCGAAGCGCCACTGCCCGGGTAACCGAAATACTCAAACACACATGTTGGAGTTTGGAAAACTAAAGCGCGAGTAATGCTGCCATAACCCAGACAGGACTGTCTAAATGAGCTGTTTCACAGTGGGTGGAAACAACTACTTGAACTTGGAAAAAGCAGGTTTCTAGAGTGAAAACGGAAGCGTGCGTACGGCCCCGTCTGGACTGGACGGCCACTTTTTCCTGCGCTTTTTGCTTTCAAAGTATACTGGCGTTTTAATTTGCTCATTCATAATTTGCGTTGCGTAAGTGTGTGGTAACAGCAGAGGAATGTGCGTCTGGAAGACAAGAGTTCTTCATGGAGTGTTCCCCACTACAAAAAAGTAGGGGGGATGTGTCTAAGCCAGTGGTGGCCTGGCATGGGTGTTCTCCTGTCCTTCGCCACCTCTTACCCTCGCAGATGGCAATTCAAAGCAGACTCGTAATTGCCCCATGTGTCTTCAGCTAAGATTTTCCAGCGCATCAGTCGGGCAGTCACGTCACAGCTGTCCTTGTCGGACATCTGATACTCTACAATGTACAGGGTCCAGGCAGCAGCTTGTGCCTGTCTACGAAAATTAGGTTATTAGCCTTGATGATTCGGCACTACAGCTAGGCCTATAAACTCGCGTGTTCGGGAAAGTATCAGGTGAAAGACACGTTCGTTAATCTAGGTCACTTTGAGTGCAGCTAGCAGAGCAGTTCCCTGAAAAGTAAATGTGAAAACACGTACCATAATATACAATATACAACAGTTAATGTACTCTACTAACTAAAATGATTTTAAAAGTTACAACAGTTATCATTGAAGTCAGGTAGGCCAACTTTACTTGTTAGTTATTAAAAAAGAATCAGGATTCAGTACCTTCATCACCTAGAAAGTGGAATCTAAGTTATAGCAGACACTCAAGCTTTTTTAGAAGAAAAAAAAGCTGAATAGAGAATATGGCACTCACCTTGCTTCAAACTAAGAACACAGACATACTTGATTTTGATGTCGTTCCAAATATTGAATTGGTACTGTGAGAGGAATCAGACTAGCCACCAAAAATCCATGTAACATATGGTCTGACTATAGGACAACATGTGATAGGCCTACTCATATAACTAGAAGATGTACAGCACAGTGTGATAAACAATATTTTAAACAAAGGCCAAATATAGGCCTATTTCTTTAATCATATTTTAATGTGCATTATTACTAATATTCACCGCCATGTAGGCATAGGCCTATGTCATATGCCATATACTGTATGTATATCATGCAATTAAATCTGTACCTTACATTTCCACTGGCAATTAATATAAAAGTTAAATAAAATGGCCACATTATGCATTACAGAGCAGTGAGTGTACTGTTTGGGAGCGTTGTACACTCTTGCTCTTGACACAGGTCTCTTATGCGCCTGTCTTCATGGTCGCGCCTCTGTTGCATGTGGACGGTGTGCATCTGACCAAATCAGACAGAGCAATGGCTCACGGAGAGAGGAGAGGAGAGACACTGCTGTCTTTCACACTCGTTCAACCATCTCACCCTTCTCAGCTCATATAATTATGCACGCACACACGCACACACACACACACACACACACACACACACACACACACACACACACACACACACACACACACACACACACACACACACACACACACACACACACACACACACACACACACACACACAGGCAAACAGATAGATGCAAAGGAGAGACCCTCTCCAAAAAGCTTCATGTAATAATAAGTTATTATTACACATGAAGCTTTTTGGAGAGGGTCTCTCCTTTCGCCTGACTTTCAGGTCAGACTCAACAATTAAGCAGCACACTGCCAGCCGTTTTGTTGTGCTGATGGTGGCATCTTGCCTTTCACATATTGCTGGTATTTTGCTCTGCATTGTGCACTGACACCTGCAGGTCAGGTGTAGAATGACTCAGCATTGCTGCTATTCCCAGATGTTGGCGGTAGCTACCTGTGAGAACAGTTGCCACCTGTGAGGTGGGTTGGCAGCAGGTGATTGGACTAATGGATGGGCCAAATGGGTTCAGGCCACACATCCACATGCAGGGTGCTACATGCCCCAAGGGGTTAGGTCGGACAAACTGAACTCTCCTTCTCCCTCACCCAAGGTGCCTCACGCACCAGGTAGGCCTAGCACCAGATAAAATATGTTTGCCAGGGCCCAAGAGTATCGGTAGTAGGCCTACATTCAGTAGTATGTGCAGTGCCAGAGACGTTCAATTGGAAATAAGAAAATCTGTGGCAGTACTGCTGCAGTCTTTTCACCCGGTGATCTACCTGGCCTCCTGGTCCTAGAGGAGAAACAGCACTTAAGTATGTCCTGTAGTACAAAGCAATTATTGTAATGTGTTTTCACTGTCTGCATTTTTGTTTACAGTGCAGTGTCTGAGTTTTGCTGTCATAAAAACATAATCATAGAATGCTGGACAGGACAGCCTTAATGAAATGGGAAGGGCCAACTAAAAAATCAAAGGTAGGCCTAATTGTTTATCATTTATTATGTAATTACAATAGGTTATTGTTTTGTAGCCCCTTTCAAATCATTTAAAACAAGACAATCTGATATCTCTTTCTTTTTAAAAGCCTCCATATGGGGCACAAGACAATGAAGAAGTGACAGGAAGTAACTGGGGAGAGGGATGTGATATAGGGTTTGGAAATAACCCGGGCGGGATTCAAACCTGGGTCCCCATAGGCATTGAGCTGGGGAGAGGGATGCGATATAGGGTTTGGAAATAACCCGGGCGGGATTCAAACCTGGGTCCCCATAGGCATTGAGCTGGGGAGAGGGATGCGATATAGGGTTTGGAAATAACCCGGGCGGGATTCAAACCTGGGTCCCCATAGGCATTGAGCTGGTGTAATGTTCAGGGCATTAGCAAGGTGTACCTCAGCATCCTAACATCCTTTTCTTGAGAACTCCAAGTACGTGGCGCATTAAACAATTTGCTGATGATGGTATGATGATGGACTAGGTCCGAAACGTTTGTAGCTCCAGTTTTATCCCCTGACTTCTTTTGTCACTTTTCAGCTACAATATACAGTTTTTGACATGAGCCTTGTGTAAGCCCCCCATTTAAGATTAACAACACCTTGGACATATGGTACAACCATGCTACCTGTCCAAAACAGATCGTCTGGCTAGTCAGGAGAGACATGCTGACTTTGAGTCAATACAACGTTGACTCCAGAGTATCTACACAATATTCATTCATTATGAAGCATGAATGTAACCAATTAAAAGTGCATGAATGAGCCACACATCTATAGCCACAGTGCCATGGCCTCTGACGCCAACACACAGGCCTAGCCCTGCCTACTAACACAGCCCCTGACACACAGGCCTAGCCCTGCCTACTAACACAGCCGCCAACACCCAGGCCTAGCCCTGCCTACTAACACAGCCCCTGACAGATTTGGCTGGGCCAAAGACAATGTCGTCTGAAACCCCCACCCCTACTCAATACATAGGCCTATAAAGTAATGAGGGCCCTATTCGGGGCCCTCCGTCTCCCTGCAGACGGGACAACTGACCCCTTTGCCCCACCCTATCGGCGTCCCTGCCTGCTGTAGCTCTAGCTGTGCATCCTGCAGTGGGGAGTTTATCTTGGCATCCTCTGCGTCTCAGCATGCCACAGCTTCCTTGGCCAGGTCCAGGTCGGCCCCGAGGCTGTTAATGGCTTACATTAGCCTTTCATGAAACATTTATTGCTGGGGTGTACCAGCACTCCAACGGACTCCGACGACTCCGCTTCACTCAAGAACCCTATAGGAATACCTAGAAGCCACAGTGCGTGTGTGTGTGTGTGTGTGCATGTGTGCGTGTGTGTGGTCTGTGTGTCTGTGTATCCCTGTCTCTTTGCATCTATCTGTTTGCCTGTGTGTGTGTGTGTGTGTGTGTGTGTTGTGTGCGTGCGCGCGTGTGAATGTGTGCGTGCATAATTATATGAGCTGAGAAGGGTGAGATGGTTGTGAACGAGTGTGAAAGACAGCAGTGTCTCTCCTCTCCTCTCTCCGTGAGCCATTGCTCTGTCTGATTTGGTCAGATGCACACCGTCCACATGCAACAGAGGCGCGACCATGAAGACAGGCGCATAAGAGACCTGTGTCAAGAGCAAGAGTGTAAAACGCTCCCAAACAGTACACTCACTGCTCTGTAATGCATAATGTGGCCATTTCATTTAACTTTTATATTAATTGCCAGTGGAAATGTAAGGTACAGATTTAATTGCATGATATACATACAGTATATGGCATATGACATAGGCCTATGCCTACATGGCGGTGAATATTAGTAATAATGCACATTAAAATATGATTAAAGAAATAGTCCTATATTTGGCCTTTGTTTAAAATATTGTTTATCACACTGTGCTGTACATCTTCTAGTTATATGAGTAGGCCTATCACATGTTGTCCTATATGTCAGATCATACATGTTACATGGATTTTTGGTGGCTAGTCTGATTCCTCTCACAGTACCAATTCAATATTTGGAACGACATCAATTGGTTAAAGGGGTATGCCACTATTTTGGGGCTTAATACAGTTAAAATCGTTGGCTGGGGTTTATAAAGGTGGTTAAGTGTCTTATTTTTCATGTTAAGCTTAAAGCTTGCTTTAAGACAAGTTAAAAGAGGGAATATGTCGCTAAGCTAGTGAAAGTCAATGGATCCGTGTAGCATTGTAGCATGTATGTCTTTGTTCTTAGTTTGAAGCAAGGTGCCTGCCATATTCTCTATTCATCTTTTTTTTCTTCTAAAAAAGCTTGAGTGTCTGCTATAACTTAGATTCCATTTTCTAGGTGATGAAGGTACTGAATCCTGATTCTTTTTTTTTGCCCACATTTTCCATTCATGTAACAAAATCATGTATGATGTCAGATTACCCCCCTCCAACACTCCAAGTTTCCAGTTAAAAAAATGGGTTAAATCTGAAAGATTGAAATGGCTTAATGATTCCATTTCCCCCCCACCCTCGCCCCACTTCACACTTTTGGCAAACTGTTTTAAAACTATCAAAGTTTTCCCCTCGCGGGATACTAAGGAAACTGCAAGGTTAAGAACGATCGTAGCTAGCATTTTCACTTCATATTTTATGCTGGCACTACAAGCGCGCGAACAGCAAAACGCCGATGAGTGTAAGGCATTTTCTGTACATATTTAAACACGGCTCCTGTTTTCCCTTTTTTCTCTTCCCCTCCTCTTTCAGTAATTTCTTAGTCTCCACAATGAACTTCTTGTGTGCCACTGTCTGAGAGAAGCCGCAGAAATGCCTTGGCGCAGCAGCCGGAGACGTCATGGATTCCTCAGTGTGGGCTTTGCAGGAAAGCCCAGAGTCTCCGAGATGGATCCAATCCAGGTTTCCATGGCAAACGCACAAACAGGAGGAAACACTGAGGGAATCCCGTTCTTTTACAGCATTGGACCATTATAAACACCCAGCGCGGGGAAGGAAACCGTTCTTGATACTCAAGTAATCCTCTGAGCAAGGAAAGGGACTGAATACCAGAACTACAGCAAGCAGTCCTGTTACAGCTCCATGAGTTTTCGCACTTTCAATACGGAGAATTTTCCCATTTTATAAGTCCGCTGGATATTCCGTCCATTCATTCATCGGGATTTGTTTTAACCTGCTATGAATTATTTTTTTCTTTTTTAATTTTCGGTCTAGAATTTTATTTTCCAAATGTTTAGAGAAACTTGGAGGCTGGCGCAGTACCACAACATGAGGTCGATGGATCAAGGTATGGATGGCGCGTGCTGAAGTGTTGTGAATGCTGGTAAATTTGATACTATATTTAACAACTTTATTGCTGGAACATGAATGCTTGATTTTTATCATTGTCCAGTTACAGTCTCGTTAACATTAACACAGAAAGGTTTGTTGTGGCTGTAGTGCTTATTCCTTTGACTAAATCAGAAAAATAATATAGTTTTCATTAGACGTTAAGTGAGCCTTTTAAAGCGTGCATGGCAGGTAGCGTTTAGGTAATGGTATAGTAAGGAGATGAGCCACATATGTGCCATGCATGTTACGTCTTGGTAATTATGTTATCTTTTATGTGCTGTTTCATATGCATCGTCTGATATTGACAGTTGATGGGAATACCTCTGTCTGAGCCGGATGCTCAAAATACCTGGCGACTGTGCGTAAACTGTGCGTAAAACTGTTGGAAACGTTCCTCTATTCACCTAAGATAGGTTACATGGGTACAAAAAGAGTCAGACTTGTCAGAAGAAGAAAAAACTGGCTAATATTAAAACGAATCCTGACTAGTGGAATTAGTTGCCTCCACAACCTCTGTGCAATAGACATTGTGCAATATGGGGCATTTTGGCAGAGCAGGCGTATCATCTACGCATAATTCATACATGTGTATTAACAGTTCTGTCGACTAGAACAATGCTGCATGTGCCTCACCTCCCACATGTCATAGATAAATAATAGTGAACCTCTTCATACAACGGCATGTTGAGTTGCGCGCCGTCTTACGAAATCAGTGTCTATCTGAAAAGGGGAGTGTGTGTGTGTATGTGTGTGTGTGTCACTCACGGGAGCGCATGGTGATGCTGTGGGTGCACCTGTCACTCTCCGAGTTATCAACAGGAGGCGTATTCCGTCACGTATTCGCTCGAGTGCCATCCTAGTAGCGGCGGTACTGTATTGCACGCGGCCGTCCAGACACGCCTCGCATGTAGTTGCGATGAAACAGGAAGCCAACGAGGAAGGGTTGCAGGCTGTCAGTCGTTAAATGCAGCAAATGCTTCTTGACATTTTTCGAGTACAGGTACCTTTTGGCGTCCAACCCTGTCCTCATTCCCTGGGCTCACCGGCTGCTCCCTCGCCAGGTTTTCTCTTCTGGGTTGTTTAGAACGAGGCGCACGGCTGTCTATTCTTGGCATCTTTCCGAATGGTCACGGTTTTCCTAAAGTAAACGGTAATAGAAATCAGATGACCTCGTTTTACGACGACAAAGTTCATGCGCTCGAGTTGGCCGAAGAGCTCAGTCAAGTGAACTGCCAAGATGACTTGGAGTTTGCCTACCTGTTTGAGTACGAGCCTCCCAGCAGCGATGACTTCTCTACGGAGAAGAGAGGTTTGTTATGCTTATTCAGACTGAATGAGGAGAAGTATCCCACCGTGTTTAGTTCATTATTATGCAGCTAATTCTCAAGCATAACATATCGGAAAGGGCATTTTGGTGAAGGTTAATTTCCAATTTCATTTTTTCTTGCTTTCTTGATGTTTTGTTATTTGTAATGAAAAAAAATACAAAAAAATCCTGTTCGATGCATTTAAAATCCAAACAGCTGTTTTTGCAATCGTCTACTTGATCTACACAGTCTGCTCATAACATGTCTACTTGATCTACAGCAACGCCATCTGCCTTTGCTTCTAAATTCTATTCCTCTCTGTTTTCCTCACTCTTGTTGATGTGCATGCGTGAGCCTTTCAGGTTATGCACTTTCCTATGATTTTCACACTATTTTTGCCAGCTTACTCCAATCTGTGTCTGATGTACCTGTAACCTTAATCTAGTACTATTACCAATGCATCTGCTTTAGATGATCCATATCACGCCTGTCAAAAGCACATCTTTATTAACACTACTACCAACATCATCCTAACATGTGTGTCGGTTTTTATTTGCCAGATGAGCCAGACCTCTCTCCACACAAAGGCCTCAGCCCCCCAGGCACCCTCCCATACACCCTGGACGACACCCCCGGCTTCGGCCTCAAGTCCTGCAGCCCGGCCTACAGCCACGAGTCGCACCCCGAGGGCCAGCCCGACTACGACTTCGAGGGGAAAGGTGGCGGTGGCTACCTGTTTGGCAGCGGTAGCGTTCACCAGGTGGGGCGTCCGCTGTCCGGAGCTCCGGCCCTGAGTCCCCGCATCGAGATCACCCCGTCCCGCGAGCACTACAACACCCACGGGGGGCGCAGCGGTGGCGACGGCTCTCTCCAGGGCC
>NC_085866.1:52146129-52153629 GCF_034702125.1 Engraulis encrasicolus
AATGTAGTTTCTTTTCTTTTCAATCTTGTAATTAAAATATTCTTATGTCCAAAAGACGTTCCCAGCAGAAACGTTTGGAAACCACTGCAGTAGTTGCTGTAGGAGTCTCCCCTCCCGGGTCTGGCCTGGACTCAAGGTGTCTGTTATGGATATGAGCATTGTTAAATATTTGAAATATTACTGCGGTGGATTAGTGGCCTGGTAGCTGGTGTTTATTTCTTTGTGCAGACGTGGGGTGGCCATCTTTGGATCCCGGGATGGTGGGATGGAGATCCTCTGGCATCCTGTGGTTTAAAAATAGCACCAGCCAGAGTTGTGTTCCACTCAGTCCGGGCAGTCACGGGCCTGCCCTTGTGTTGGAGAGGCACAGTTGACTACTCACAATACAATGAAATGTGATCTATATTTTATGCACATAATTGATGATGTGCACATAGGGTCATAAGAACAAATAGCTTTTCAAATAGCAATTGAACCCAGTAAGTCACGACTCCTGTTATAAATTAGCTTTTCTGTATAAAAAGAAGGCAATCCGCACACTTCAGGTCTATTTTTGTGCAAAGAAGCTTTACTTGACTTGCAAGCTTTCGGTCCTTAAATAAATTAGCTTTTACCAGAATGACAATGACCGAGTCGTAATGCATTACTAAAGGCCCTGTGCACTGTCATAGTGGTGCAGTACTGTGGTTGTAGCATTTTTTAGTGACAATTACAGTGTTTCACTGGTGGAACGGCGTGAATTAAGGGGCTACGTTCAATCTGGTGTAGTTTGTAGTACAAGATTTAACTTAACTTGGTTCTCTACACAACACAGCATACATATATTGTACAAACTTTGTGCAATATATTTATGTTGTGTTGTGTGCAGAAGGAGTCAAGCCCTTGACCTCGTGCTTCAGCTATACAGTAGTTGGTACAAACAATCAGGGCCGGTGACAGCTTTGGCTGGGCCCAGGACAAAGTCGCCTGAAAGGGCGCTCCAACCTAATACTGTAATGAGGAACCGATTATGGGCCCCCTCTCTCCCTGGGCCCAGGACAACTGTCCCTTTTGTCTCCTCATGTCAGCTCCCCTGTAAACAATTGTGAATACATGCATATACTGTAATTCATTATTATGCAGGTTTTACATTTCTCGTTTCAACAGTGCACCCGCAGTGTCTAGCTCATGCGGTATCACATCACATGATGGTAACGTGACACTGCTTTTGTGTCAGCGGTCGACTTGCAGTAATCAGTCCAAAACATCGACAGTCTGACCTCAAGTAGATTTTCTGATGAAGCGTGGTGCTGACAACTTCCTCATGGAGGAAAAATGATAGAGAGGGAGAGAGGAACTGAAGCGTCTCTCCCACATCTGAGATGAATGGTGTCATTGCACAACACATCCTAAACCCATCAGCCTAGTTTTATTCACTTGTGCAATAGGCATGATTCAGCAATGGCTCTACCCAATTTGGGGGCCCTATGTGAAATATGGGCACCCTTGTTGTATTTTTGCGGGTACTTTCTACGATGGGGCTGATTGTTGGGGACCCCATCCAGTATCTTCCAAATAGAACATTGAACATTGCGTTGGTTTGGGATGAATTTGACATTTTTGATGGACCATTAAATTAAAGGGTTTTTTTAGGGTTAATTCAGCGTACATAGTGTTGAATAACTGTTAATTCAACACTTAGAGAGTCAGATTTGGATGTACTATATGGTTTGAAGGAACACTGCAAAATGTAGTGTAGCTTCCTAAACATCAGACCAGACCAGAGCCTCTCAGTGGAATAGTTGCCCTCAAGCTCCAGGAAATCCAATTGCTTACACAGACAAACCATTTGGATGAATGAGAATCTTCACAGACATTTCGCCAAACAAATAACGCCCGAACGTGAGAGGCCGTCCGCCCGAGCAACTTCATTCATTCATTGGTTGGGTTTGTTTCGGTTTTGCGTTCCTGGTGTGCCGAGGCCGTGTGAAGTGGCACATGGGCTGAGTGGTTTAGCCAACAGACTCGAACCCATCCGGTGTTTACCACCGGGGTTTTGGTATTGCCATGGGAACTGCTTAAGGCTGATGACATTTTTGAGGCTGTTTGGTGCTCGGTGTAAACTGTGTGTAATGATGTGTTTAGCAGAGCAGAGCTGTCTGGTGTGCTGCTGCTTGCTGCTTGCTTCTGCTTGGGCCTAGGGTCACACACACATACACACACACATGGGCACACACACACACACACACACACACATGGGCACACACACACACACACACACACACACACACACACACACACACACACACACACACACACACACACACACACACACACACTCTCTCTCTCTCTCTCTCTCTCTCTCTCTCTCTCTCTCTCTCTCTCTCTCTCTCTCTCTCTCTCTCTCTCTCTCTCTCTCTCTCTCTCTCTCTCTCTCTCTCTCTCTCTCTGTATGTATGGCCATACAATGTGTATGTGTGTGTGTGTGTGTGTGTGTGTGTGTGTGTGTGTGTGTGTGTGTGTGTGTGTGTGTGAGAGAGAGAGAGAGAGAGAGAGGAGAGAGAGAGAGAGAGAGAGAGAGAGAGAGAGAGAGAGAGAGAGAGGGAGAGAGAGAGAGAGAGAGAGAGAGAGAGAGACTATATATGTGTGTTCATGGCTTTCCACTAAGCACTATACACTGTGGTCAGTGCAGCTCAGCGTGGTGAGTCATTCGTCTGTACTGTACCACAGATAAAATGTCCTCATTCATCGATTCATTCATTTGTTAATTCATTCATTCATTTGCACACTCCTTATAACTCCCTTCCTCTCCTCTCCTCTTCTCTTCACCTGTTCTGCTTCCATGAATGGTGCTGCCTGAAAATTTGAGCTTTTACTTTAGCTCTCTTAGCTCTCTCTCTCTCTCCCCTTCTCACCCTCTCTTACTCTGTTATTTCTCTCTTTCCATCTCTCTCCTCTCCCTCTCTCCCTCTCTTCTTCTTGGTCTCGCTCCTTCTCTCTCTCTCTCTCTCTCTCTCTCTCTCTCTCTCTCTCTCTCTCTCTCTCTCTCTCTCTCTCTCTCTCTCTCTCTCTCTCTCTCTCTCTCTTTGCTGTTTTCTCCCCCACCCTCACTTTACTTTTCCAGCCTCTCTCCTCTCTCTCCTGAATCATGATTTGCATCCATGGTAACAGGCTTCTCTAGTGGCCCCTGGCAACCAGACTGTTTGCTACACGCTTAAGGCTACTCTTACACTCTTACACACACACACACACACACACACACACACACACACACACACACACACACACACACACACACACACACATACACACTGGCGCATCCACAGTTTGCATAAACATACACTTGGACGACTATTTTTTAAAGCAAATGAAGCCACGTCTGCCGAAAGCAGGTCTCATTTACTAGTGTATTTTGATAAGTAATGTAAGTGTAATACGCCATTTAATGTTCATGAATTGAAAAGTATTTTTTGTCAGGAATCGTCCATGCTCAGGATGCAAAGTAACGTTTTTTCTTTTTTTAATGTAACATTTTCAAGCTTTTCTGGCCTTAATTGGACAAGACAGTTTGAGAGGTGAGTGGGAAGAGAGTGAGGGAGACCGGGGAGGATCGGGAAACAACCTTCTCGATCCAGAATTGAAGCTGGCTCTCCGGTGTAACAGTCAGCAGGGGCGTCGCCAGACCTATTTTACAGGGGCACGTGCCTGGGTAATGATTTACTGTGCCTCGGTATGAGTTTCACAAAAAAACAACCTTGCTACCTTGGAATTTAGTTCAAGTTAAGCATATGGAGTAATCTACAGAATGTGCACAAAATAGAGCACATGCACTACTTGCAATAATATAATTTATTTACAAGCTTTTTAAAATAATGAACTGCAAAAACATATTTTGCTTGCGCGCTTTGCGTGCTCGTATCCTCAGTGCCCCTGTATAGCATTAGGTCAGCTGACGCCCCTGACAGTCAGTGGTGCTCTGAGTAATAGGTAAAAGCACATCCAAACGGCTGACCTGGTAGCAGGACAAACAAATAACCAGTTAAAAAGAGAGACAAGTCTGCTTCAACTACCTTTTTCCATGAAGGGACCTGAAGGGTTAAGCAATATAATGTACTTGTACAGCAAATGTGTGTCAAGTTGATTCAATCCACTAAACCTGCATGTTTGTTATACTAAATTATGTTTTGTAATATAAACATATTATTATTGTTAACAAAAACAAACCGATGACAAGAGGGACGGCCAGTCAGGAGCTGAATGTGAATGTGACACCTTGCTTAGTGAAGCGCCACAAATATAGCTGGTGGTTGATGCTCCGTGGTTTCTGCACACTTCCTTCTCAATAACGCTTTCTGAGCTACAGCTTTCTCAGCTAGCCTAAAATGCTCAGTGGGTATCATAAATAGTGTTTGTGTTCATGTGTGTGTGTGCATGCACGCGTACGTGTGTGTGTGTGATAGTGGGGGAAAGTGGTGTAGGTGTGGATGGTGTGGATGTGTTAAAGACCCATATAAAGCAATATTTTGATAGAAAGTTATTATTCAAGGATATTAAGATGCTTGGTTACACATCTGTAACACAGTATCTAATTTTGTTTCCAAAATCTACATATTTTGACTTTTTTGCCAAGTAATGTTATGATGTGCAACCAATGACGTGGTCTTAACGGAAAAAATGCACCTGGCATGTACAGTATATTAATAAGCATGTTCATATTGTATAAAATATAGTTGCATCTCCAAGTTCTCCTGTTCTGGTTGTTACTTACGACCCCCCTGTGCTCCCCAGCAAGGCCCTTCCCTGCCAGGAATGGGCGTGTCATGTTAACTACCTACATATTACTATATTTAGAGCACAGTGCAAGGCCCAGCTACGATTATCCCTTAGTTTTCCCTTGTGATTTTCTCTGGACACTGGGCCTCTACAGTACTCTCCTCTGCTCTACTCTACTCTAATCTTCTCCACTACATATCATCTTCAGCCTACAGTATCCCTGCATAATGAAGAGTTCAGATGCAAAACCCCCTAACTCCATTTCTGAAGACCTGCACTTCTGTATTTTTAGAGAACCCCGTTGTTGGTTTGGTTTACATTCATGTACTTGATAGAACATATAAATAGTTCTATTACATAAATAAAATTAAAAAATATGCAATTTTGATGGCTTTGTATTAAATGAAAATGAATTCAGACTATTTTCTTAAAAGGCACTTAGGGGGTTTTGCATCTGAACTCTTCATCTGATGTTGTTGTGGTTGTGGTGTTCTCCACAGCTGCGCGGCTACAGAGGGAAGGAGACGCTGGGCCTGCAGATCTTCATCGGCACGGCGGACGAGCGCATCCTGAAGCCACACGCCTTCTACCAGGTGCACCGCATCACGGGCAAGACCGTCACCACCTCCAGCTACGAGAAGATCCTCCACAGCACCAAGATCCTGGAGATACCGCTGGAGCCCAAGAACAACATGAAGGCAATGTGAGTGGGATTGTTGGTGAAGTGTGTGTATATAGTACTTTGTGTGTGTGTGTGTGTGTGTGTGTGTGTGTGTGTGTGTGTGTGTGTGTGTGTGTGTGTGTGTGTGTGTGTGTGTGTGTGTGTGTGTGTGTGTGTGTGTGTGTGCTTGCGTGCATGTGTGTGCAGGCTTGCACCCATTAAATAGTTGTACTCTTGTAGTGTTGATTTATGAAGTAAGTACAACATGAAGGCAATGTGAGTGAGCTTGTTAATGGCGGAGTCTGAGGCTGAGAGTGAAGAGACTCAACGTGTCTGTGTTTCTCTGTGTGTGTGTGTGTGTGTGTGTGTGTGTGTGTGTGTGTGTGTGTGTGTGTGTGTGTGTGTGTGTGTGTGTGTGTGTGTGTCTGTGTCTGTGTGTGTGTGTGTGTGTGTGTGTGTGTGTGTGTCTGTGTGTGTGTGTGTGTGTGTGTGTGTGTCTGTGTTCTCAGAATTGACTGTGCTGGGATCCTGAAGCTCCGCAATGCCGATATCGAGCTGAGGAAAGGCGAGACGGACATCGGCCGCAAGAACACCCGCGTGCGCCTGGTGTTCCGCGTCCACATCCCCCAGCCCAACGGACAGCACGTCTCGCTGCAGGCGGCCTCCAATCCCATCGAGTGCTGTGAGTCACATGACACATGACCTTTCCATAACCTTTCACCTTTGTTGACTGACATCGGCTGATACAGGGATAAAAGTTTTTTTTTTTTTTTCCATATATTCTGTATTATACAGTGCATACATGATATTATTATGTATATAGTATATTGAGTTTTCGGTGTGGCAGTGCACACATCCAAAATGCAGGTGCAGGACAAAAGGTCTTAACAACTATACAAATAAAAATGATGAAAGTGTGCAGACTTGCTAATCATTTAAACGATCTCACCATGTCATAGTAGCATTACAGTAACATTCACATCTTCAGTCATTCAGGGGCTGACAGGGTTTGTTGAACTTCGGCGTTATGCACAGACCACACCTGACAGGGTTGAGATTGGACTGAACATGTGAACTTACTTGTAAAGTCACCCACACACACATCATTGCTTGTGCTAACATCTCATAACTAAAGCAAACTAATGGGAATGAATGGCTCCTGTCGTCCACTAAGTGCACTACCTAGGCCAGTGTTTCCCAACCTTTTTTATCCTGCGTACCCCTTAAACAGTTTTGTCATATGATGAGTACCCCTCTCACTCATGCTCTATATCTGTTCCTCTATACCAATGTGACAACACTCCATATATTTGTTATTATTGCATTTTTCCAAGTACCCCCTGAGGTGTGCTCGCGTACCCCTAGTGGTACACGTACCCCTGTTTGGGAAACACTGACCTAGGCAGTGCTATGAGGAACATGTTTGTTGCTCTGCATGCTCCTATTTTTATGCAAAGGAGGTTGAAAGTTGGAAGTTGAAAGATGTTACGTCTTGCATTGCACTTGCTCTGTCTGTCCATCGCATCCCCTCCCTACAGCTAGATTACTTACACACACCAGACCCTGGCATCACATTACCCCTATCCTCTATCAATTACACTGGCTTCCTATCCATTCACGTATCCATTTCAAAATTCTCCTCCTCGTATACAAGGCCCAGCACAACCTTGCACCCTCCTACATCACAAGTCTCCTCACCCCATACAATCCCACCCGCACACTACGATCCACTGACTCACTCCTCCTTACTGTTCCCTCCACACACCTGCGCACCATGGGCGACAGGGCATTTAGTGTTGTTGGCCCCAAACTTTGGAATTCTCTTCCACTTTCACTTCGTCAATGCTCTACACTATCTACTTTCAAATCTAAGCTAAAGACACACCTTTTCTCTTCTGCTTTTTAACTTCACTGACAGGCACTTCCACTTATTTTAATTATCAGTCTATTTTTTATTTTATTTTACATATTATTTTTCCCACTCATTTTTATTTTATTTTCAAATGCATTCTACTTCTTTTTTCTTATTTTAAAAAACATTTATTTTATTGTAAGTTACTTTTATTTCTATTTTTTTCTTGCATTTT
>NC_085866.1:52168629-52171129 GCF_034702125.1 Engraulis encrasicolus
CTCTCTCTCTCTCTCTCTCTCTCTTTCTTTCTTCTCCAGCGGAGCCTGACTTCTGAGTGTGTGTATGTGTGTGGATGTGGGATGGGGTGAGAGGCAGCGAAGGGAAGTAGGAAAAGGGTGGTGGTGTGTGGAGTGGAAGAGAGAGAGAGGGAAAGTAAGTCGGTGGAGGAGAAGAAGGAGAAGGGGGGGTCATGTTTGATGGAAAAAATGAAGCAAAGCGTAAGAAGGAGAGGGAGGGAGACCGGGGGGAGAGAGAGAGCGCAAGCGAGCAAGTCAGAGAGATGGAATTTCTGCTGGCCGGCCCGACCGACAGGGCTTCCCTCCGTAAACACAGCAACAGCCGGCCCTGTCGCCGTGGCAACTCTAACAGAGGCATTGCCTACCGACGTCGGACGATGGAGGGGGACTGGGGGGGCCATGTCGAACTCCTGGGGGGTTGCGGATTGAGGAATGGTGGGGGGGGGCTGTTAGTAGCTTTGAAGTTTGACGTTTTTTTGGTTAGTTGGTGGTTTTGAGACCCCCACAAACAGCCTCACCCCACCGCAACACCCCCCACTCCCCACTGAGTAGAGCTGCTCAGGGGTGCTCTATAGGGGGGCAAGCAGGGCATTTGCCCCTGGGCCCAGGGCCTTCCTGTATAGGTTTTGGGGGCCCTCTTATGACCTTGACAGGCTGTATGGGGGCCTAATCAGTGTTTCGCCCTGGGGCCCTGTGTGCAATGTTCCGCCACTGAAGCTGCTGCTACTTGGGCTTCTGCTTACTGCAGCGGCCGCGTCTGCCTAGTGTTTAGCGCCACTCTGGAAAGCTCATAAAGACACTAATTGGGGGAATTCCCTCGTTAAGGATCTCCGCGCCTTCCCTCAGCGAGGCCAAATGAGCTTTTTTTCTTCTTCTTTGTTGTGAAGGAGCCAAACAAGCTGCTGCTTTGCTCTGTTCTATACTCGGCTCTGGAGTCGGATGTTGGTAGGCCTCCCCCCTTATACGGCAAACTACGTAAATGCTGTTTCAGGATGTGTGTGTGTGTGCGTGTGTGCGTGCGTGTGTGTGTGCGTGTGTGCGTGCGCGTGCGTGCGTGCGTGAATGTGTGTGTGCATGTACTGTGTGTGTTGATGTGTGTGCGCGCATGTACTGTGTGTGTGTTTGTAAGGATGACAGGGTAACACAGACAAGTGATTCTCCTGGCAGAAAGTCCCCTTTGAAGCAGGCAGGCTTTGCAGAGGTGCAGTGAGCGCTCCAAAGCGAGTGCCACAGAGCAGGGCTGCCTCCTCCGATGACTCAGGTCAGAGGGGAGAGGTGGAGAGGTGCACTGCACGCCACGCTAGGCCACACGTGGGCCTAGCAAAGATGCTTGTGGCCGACCCTGAGATGAATCTTCCTGCTTCCCGCGTCTTTAGGTGTGAAGACAAGCAGTGTCAGTATGACTATCAAAGACACAGAGGGGGTGGTGCGTGGTGATGAGTGGTGCAGCGATCAGGTCTCCCCTTTACCTTAGTCAGGACGGATGAGCTCTTTTGGTGAGAAAGTGAAAAGCAGTGTGTTTCACTGGAAACAGTAAAAAGCCTCTCGAATATAGATCACTCGCATGACAAGACAGATGCTTTGGCCCAAGTCATCTCCAGTATGTTTTGAGACAAACAGCAAAAATCATTACTGGTTTGAGTCATCATGCATTGCTACTAAATATATGGTGGCTTCTCTTACGAATCTTGTTGTTTGGATCTGAAAGTGATGGTACTCAAGGCAGCTTTTTGAACAGTATCTGGGCAAAGATAGTGTGGCAGTTTGGGTATTTCCCTACTGACATTAACATACAATTCAACTCAAAGCAATAGTAAGTCTGTTTTTTTTGTAAAATGGTTTCAGTTGTTGAAAAAGGGCAAAAGGGCACAGCGAAGAGAACGTTGCACTTGTGAGAATAACTTTTCTGGGTTGAGTGTTTGGCATCCACCACCACCACCATCCTCCTTAGCAGCGGCAAACCACAGACACCAGAGAATTTCATTTCATTTTCATTCTTCTCTTTCTGTCTGTACTGCGAGCAGAGGCGGACTTTCCAGTAGGCAAACCTAGGCAATTGCCTAGGGCCCGACTAAATCTGTCCTCCATAGGGGCTCCCAGCGGTCACACCAGTCCTGGTAAACACACACAAAAATAGGCTTGATCTTAATTTGTCATTTATGTAAAGTAGTCGAAAATATATGTGAGACAATACACTAAAATAACACCAAAACACAGAATGTTGTGTCTAAATGACTTTTAAGGGCCTCATGTTCTTATTTCAGCTAGGGCCCCAAAATGGTTTGATCCAGCCCTGACTGTGAGCACCCAACACACTGTTACAGTACGGCGCTCCGCTGTGGCATCTCATGGGGCAAGCTCATGATCATCATGACCCTCATTTGTTTACCGCACATAAAATGTCTGGAGACCACACCTTCAGCAGAGGGTATTTGAATAGGAATGAAATAACACATCGAGATGGGAGCTGGTTATGACATTG
>NC_085866.1:52181129-52226129 GCF_034702125.1 Engraulis encrasicolus
TTTGAGAATGTCTGATGCCAATAGAAAAAAGTGCAGTGTTAATTCAATGCTGTTCTGAGAATATATGGTCACAATCGTTTTAGTGTTAAACTCTTTGAGTGTCGAATTAACACATAGAGAATTGAATATAGCTGTTTGAGAGCACATATGCCTCCACTATGATAAATTGAATTTAATACTAAATTTTTTTAGACAACATGGAGATTGTTATTGGATTTGACATGCTGATATAGCCTAATAGCCCCGAGGGGGCTTCTGATTTGACCAAAGCCCAAACACAGCCAAGACCTACCCATGGTATCCCCTATACTTTGTTTACCTGTCATAGGAAATCTTCACAAAATGTTTCGAATGTAAATTAACAATATACTGTACAGGAGAAGGCCTACCTGAAAACCCTTTCTAGTGGCTGATCAAATGATTAAAGCAGTGGATTTTTCAACAATCAGATTTGCATTGTTTTTTATGGTTTATTTTTTAAAAGAACAAATTATTATGTACACAATGCAAATCCCCAGTAGGTGACCTCCTTGCAGAATCACCTCAGATCAAACCAGCTTCTGTTCTGTCTTCTGCATTAATGTACCTAGACACATGGCTATGTCAGGGTTGCCATGGGGATGGCCGGACATGCAAAAGAACAACACAGGGGTGCTCCTGACTGCAGCGCAGCTTACTGCACAGCACTAGACTGATTCACATAGAGGCCTGCTTGTCCAGGGGCTGAGTCACGCTAAACTGTACACATGGGGCCGTCAACAGCTCCACTTCACCAGTCAAAAATGTCCTCATTTAAAAAGACCCAAAATGGCCAAAGTCCTCAGACGAACAGTAATGGCTTGTCTTGAATGAATAATATGATTATACTGTGGCAAAAAAAAATCCCAAAGCAGATTCATTTGCGCTGAGACGTTACGTTAGTAAGTTTCCTGGGGCCGAGGCAAATATGCGGTCTTACAGGACCTTCATCAAATAAAAAGGGAGAAGTCAGATTTTAACAGGTGGAAAACGTGTTTGAGTGGTGAAAACTCTTGAACTTGTGTCAGGAAAGATGTCAGTCTTTATCAACAAACGACGCCACACTCTGAACAACACTGACCCCTAGAGGAGTGCCTACAGAATTTCAAGCACGTTGTCATTCGGAGGAGTAAAGTGCTGTACACTAGAAAAATGACAAGGTTCTTCCATGAGCCTTCAGTTGCACTATGGGGAAGCCTACAACTTCGCAGAGGAACTTAAAAGCTCTGGTAAGAACCCCAAGGCTCCTCCAAAGCTCCCCCACAGTGGCAACAACTGACAGTTCCTCAAAGAACCTTTTGAATTCTTTGGTTCTCTAAAGAAACTTCAAGAAAATGTGTTTTATCCAAGAACCAAAAGGATCACCTATACTGCAGGTTCCCCAGGGAACATTGGTTGCTTGAAGAACTTTTAGGGGTTCCCACAATGGCAAGTTGAAGGTTCTTCTGGTAACTTTTGATTTTTCTATAGCTGTCCCATCATAATCAGCATGATCAAGCATAATTAGGCACCATAATAAGCATACAACTGTGAAAATTTGAGCAGCATTGTTTACACTGAAATGAAGGTGTGAGTGACACCATGACTGCCCAACAGTAGGCTAACACACATTTGATTGCCTGCATTACATCATCCTACCAGCAGAGGGCAATATTATCAAAACTAAAAAGATAGGCCTACATTTCAGTGCCCAGTGCCACACCTGATAGACTTAGGGGTCAAACATACCAAAGCCGAACGGAACGGACGCGAGACTAACGCGGCCTTTCTGCTTAGTTTCGCTGGTGTGTTTTTTTCTGCCTTTCACACTGACAGCATTGGAGTGCGCGGCCAGTCCTGTTCAAAACCCCTCCACAGCCAAAACTAGTGTGCTACTTTGCCATTCATTTGAATGAGACACAGCTGGTCGCCGGCGTGAAAAATACGCTCGAGTTCTATTTTCCAAATGTAGCACGGCGCGGAGCCCGCTGACGCCCGACTACCGCCGGTTGGTGTGTAAGGACAGATATGTTTCAATGTATTTTCACCGACACCGGTAAAAATCGCGGCCATTCCGCAACGCTTTACCGCCCTAGTGTGTAAGACCCCTTAGGATGTTTTCGAAGATCTTCTTCTCCAATCAAAATTGAAGGCTCTGCATTATGTTTTAACTAACTCACTTAAAAATAAACCTTGACTTCATAATTAAAAGGGTCAATCAGGATACAATTTATTTATTTACTTATTTATTTATACAATTTACAAAGGAAAAAAATGAGAAATAAAAGTTAGAAAAATATACACACACACACACACACACACACACACACACACACACACACACACACACACACACACACACACACACACACACACACACACACACACACACACACACCTGATGTGTCGCCCTGTGTGTTGATGTGAATTTGCCATGCTGGGGTCCGTCCTATAGCCAACACAGCTGGGTGCGCCTCCGATGACCTCACGGCTGGTCATCCGACTTCTGACACCATTTGTAGAGTTGCCCTGGCAGGACTCGGACCTAGACCCTCTGGGGTACCATACTGGGGTTCTGACCGCTACACCAAAGAGCCAGGCTCCTTTCCGTGACAGAGCGCACCAACAACCCTAGTGATGGCTTCCATTAGGCCCCCAGTAGGCTCAGATTAGAGTTAAGTGTTAAATTAAAATCTTTGAGTTTTAAATTAACACTGCAAAGTCAAACACACTCTAAAACAAATTAAACTCTCTTGGTGTTAAAACTGAGTTGAATTAACACTGAAACATTTGGAAGCCCTGCACAATTTACTGTGTACCTAAATAAGTGCTAAGAAGTGCTACATAAAGACCCCTGTGAACATGGGCCAGTCAACTTCCCATTTGTTTCGTTTGGTACAGATGGTCTGTGGATCAGTTTGTTTTGTATCTATTGCATAGTCATTACAGGTAGAACCTTGCCTAACCCAGGGGTTCCAAAAGACCCCCCTTTGAACTAAGCATATTTTGATGACATCAGTGTTAAGTTGCTATTGCCAGAATAACAATGACCAAGTCAAAATATATAACTGAATTACTCTGTATAATGTCATTGCAGTGTAGTAAAGTCTTTCCGACGGTGTTGTAAGGACTGGAAAAATGAGAAATTGATCCAACATGGCTGGGGTGTGATTTGGACTTGGACTAAACTTGGTCAAATGTGTGTTTTCACTTGTGACTTGACTTGGACTTCTGTTTACACTATTCACACTTTTGTTTTGTTATTTGTATGCTTTTGCAACTCTATATCGTAACAGCCATGCTAATAAAGCCTAATATGGGTTTTAATTTGAATTTGGAACTCTAATGAATTTAAAAGGCAGATTAAGATCAGACCATCTCCAACCTCCACGGAGACGGATTCCACTTAGCTTGATGTTGAGAGACTATTTTTTCAACAACAGCAGAATTTTACATCCTGGATTTGTCCCACATTGGGTGTGTGAATGCTCTAGGGTAGGTTCGTGAACTGATTAGAGTTTGGAGGTCAACACTTTCGAGATGGCCGAATTCAAGATGGCCAAATTTTTGTTTGGCCCATAACTTCTGACAAGGTGGATGGATTTGTCCCAGATTTGGTGTGTGAATGTTCTAGGGTAGGTTAATGAACTGATTTGAGTTTGGAGGTCAACACTTTCAAGATGGCTGAATTCAAGATGGCAGAATTTTTGTTTGGTCCATAACTTCTGACCGGATGGATTTGTTCCAGATTTGGTGTTTGGTGTATGAATTTAGGTTCATGAACTGATTCGAGTTTGGAGGTCAACACTTTCAAAATGGCAGAATTTTCATTTGGCCCATAACTTCTGACTGGGTGGATTGATTTGCCTGGTAAAACCTTATTTTAAAGGGACACTGTGCAGGAAATGGTCAAAAAAGGTACTGCAACTATGCTGCTCATTGAAACTGGGCTGCCTATTGCCAAATGTTATCTTTACATGAAAGTTTACTAAATGATAAACAAATATTTTCTAGTGCGGTCCAAGTACAGTCATTTTTGCAGCTAAAAATGGGTATTTTTGGAAATTCAAAATGGCGGACCATAGAGAAGATCCCCCTTTTCATGTATGAAAAGTGCAATTTTTCCAGTCATAGTGAATACTTAGAATTTGATGGTGGTGGTAAGTATTCATGAAAAAGGTAACATTAGTGAATGGGCAGCATGAATTCTGGAAATAAACAACTAAAAATCTCACACAGTGTCCCTTTAATGGTTCACCATTTCAGTGAATCTACCATATTAGGTACAGTGAAATAACCAGTGTAACAATATTTAATACCATGTGATACTAGTGTAATACCAGTGTAACAATATGAAATACCATGTAATACCACTTACACACAAATACATGATGTAAGTACAAAATTGGTACATGGTGTTATACTGGTATTACATTGTATTAAATTTTGTTACACTGGTTATTACACTGTACCTAATGTGGTAGATCCACTGTAATAGTGAACCATTAAAACAGTGTTAGCATTTACCATTTGAATAGTCGTTTGGTTTTAAGCCTATGCACATCATTGATCTATGTATAGATATTAAATATGTTTCTTTTATATTTTGTATTTATCATATACGTTTATGAAAAGGTGGACGGGAGTGGTAGGAATGATGAGGGACTGGAAGCGTCGCGTTTCGGGGATATACCTTAAGCAGTCGAAGGCGACTGCACAGCCCTAATTGTTGGGGCAGATTGGGGTTACTAATCATAAAGAAATAATAAACTTATTGAAATCATACATACTGCATGAATTATTATATTTATAATGTGAAACATGTTTCAGTGCTTCTTTAGTGTTAAAATTAGTTAAATAAAAGATTTCCAAAAGAAAATTAGAATTTTTACTTTTAATTACATTTTTAGCTAATGGTTGCCATATGGCAACTTCATGCAGTCGTGGAATCTTCAGTAAAATCTGTTTTTTCCTTAAAAAGACAATGTTTCCTTGATAAATCTCCAATATATTGCTTTCCATATGTTAAAACTCATTAAATTACATAAATAAAAATATACATTTTTAGTATTTAGTGAAATTATTTTTGGTAAAATAGCAAAATATGGTCTACAATACGGCCCATAGACAAGTACACACATTGACATAAAAGCATCTGAAAAGGTTGTTTACACTTATTTGCAAACATTTACAATGCATTTTCACATTAAACATGTCTAAAATTACAAATATAAGTTCAAATGATTAATTTGGCTTAAGAATTATAAGAAATATCTGTAAAAATAGCCTCATACTAATCTAATTCTAAGTCATTCCAATGGGTTTGATTAGGGTGAATGGCCAACAATGTTGTTCCATAACTGCATGAAGTTGCCATATGGCAACCATAACATTTTACCATTTTACAAAAAAACCTATGCATCTAAAGTTGTTTTATTTATGGAAAATAATAGTTTACATATTACAGATAGTGTTTTTATTTTTTTATAACAATATTTTGGGCTGAAATGTCAGTAATACCTTGGTTTATGGAGGCCTTGAGCGATGACCTCCACACACCAAAGTAGGTGATGAAAAAGGGCTTCCTGTGTTTATTTCTTAATCATGTGACCTGAAAAGGTTTTTTTGTTTCAAAGTAAAAGGCTGTCTTATCACAAATAAGTATAAATAAACAGGTTATAGTGTACCATCTATTAGAAAAACTGGGAAAAGTTTACGGTTGCCATATGGCAACCCCATGCAGTAGAGGGTTAATATCCATGTCCTGTATACAAGATTGTAAGTAAAAACATTGACTGATCATTTATGCATACAAAAACAATTCCACAAACTTAAATGCTTTATATGGCTGAAAAAGGTTGGCCTAACTGCACAGTGTTGCCTTGAGGCAACGCACCAAAATATAAAGTTTTAACATATAAATAAAATCAAAATTAGTATTTAAACAATCCAAAAAGCTTCCCTGTATATTTCTGCATATGCACATATTTTTGGTATAAAGTTATTCAATTTGAACATGTTAAAAAGTAAGATTTACAATTTTGTAAAAAACAAAAAAAAAAAACAAATAGCAATTGGTGTACATGTGTGGCATGCGGCCTGACTTCCAGAGAGGGCAGTCCCATCCTCACACAAAAGCCCACACCCACTTCAAGTCATCATTTGATTGGACAGAGATGTCTTAGGTAGTAGTTTTTGAAAAAAAACTTTTTTAAAGAGCCAGTCTGGGAGTCAAAATGGAAAATGGAATTTGTTGCCTGAAAGCCACGGTATACTTCATGGCCAATCACAACATTTGCATGACTCCTTGAAAACCAGGTTTGCAGGACAGTTCTGGAGGTAGGTCCTTTCATGGGCACACTGGTAGAAGGTTGACGCATCTTCCGGATTTGCATACATTCCATCAACTTTACCAACACAGAACTCCCAGAACCAGTCTGGGAGTCAAAATGTAATTTGTTGCCTGAAAGCCACGGTATACTTCATGGCCAATCACAACATTTACATGAGTCTTTGAACACCAGGTTTGCAGGACAGTTCTGGAGGAAGGTCCTTTCATTGGCACACTGGTAGAAGGTTGATGCATCTTCTGGATTTGCATAAATTCCATCGACTTTACCAACACAGAACTCCTTCCCTGTGTTGTCTGTGGTGGTTGAGGTGGTAGTTGTGGTAAATGCAGTGCTTGCTGGCCAATCACAGCAATTGCACGACATTCTGAACACCAGGTTCGCAGGACAGTTCTGGGCGTAGGTTGTTCCATTAACACACTGGAAGAAGGTCGACTCATTGTCCAAATTTGCATAATTTCCATCATCTTTATCAGCACAGAACCCTGTAGGTGATTTGTACTCACAACACTTGCACGAGTCTTTGAACACCAGGTTTGCAGGACAGTTCTGGAGGTAGGTACTTCCATGGGCACACTGGTAGAAGGTTGACTCATCTTCTGGATTTGCATAAATTCCATCGACTTTACCAACACAGAACTCCTCACCGGTGTTGTCCGTGGTGGTTGAGGTGGCAGTTGTGGTAAGCGGGGTGCTTGATGGCCAATCACAGCAATTGCATGACACTCTGAACACCAGGTTTGCAGGACAGTTCTGGATGTAGGTTGTTCCATTAACACACTGGAAGAAGGTCGACTCATTGTCAGAATTGGCATAATTTCCATCAGCTTTATTGGCACAGAACCCTGTAGGTGATGTGTAGTCACAACACTTGCACGAGTCTTCAAACACCAGGTTTGCAGGACAGTTCTGGAGGTAGGTCCTTTCATTGGCACACTGGTAGAAGGTTGACGCATCTTCCGGGTTTGCATAAATTCCATCGACTTTACCAACACAGAACTCCTTTCCTGTGTTGTCTGTGGTGGTTGAGGTGGTAGTTGTGGTAAATGCAGAGCTTGCAGTGCTTGCAGGCCAATCACAGCAATTGCACGACACTCTGAACACCAGGTTCGCAGGACAGTTCTGGATGTAGGTTGTTCCATTAACACACTGAAAGAAGGTCGACTCATTGTCCAAATTTGCATAATTTCCATCATCTTTATCCGCACAGAACCCTGTAGGTAATTTGTAGTCACAACACTTGCACGAGTCTTCGAACACCAGGTTTGCAGGACAGTTCTGGAGGTAGGTCCTTCCATTGGCACACTGGTAGAAGGTTGACGGATCTTCTGGATTTGCATAAATTCCATCGACTTTATCAACACAGAAGTCCTCGTCTGGATTTTCCGTGGAGTTTGTAGTGGTAGTTGTGATCAGCAGGGTGGTTGGTGGTGGTGAGGTGGTTGTTGGTGGAGACGTGGTCGTTGGTGGAGAGGTGGTCGGTGGTGGCGAGGTGGTCGGTGATGGTGAGGTGGTCGGTGATGGTGAGGTTGTCATTGGTGGTGGAGAGGTGGCTGGTGATGGTGAGGTGGTCGTTGGTGGAAAGGTGGTCGCTGCTGTCAGTGAGTCTGTGGTGGGTAATGAATAAGTGAGGTAATGAAGAGGCCTAGGAATATGTGCACAAAATACCAGTATGGACTTTTGCCTGGCTTAGAGTCTGTAGGATAGTATCCAGAGTAGACACTGCAACTGCTGCTTATTGCAACTACAGCATGCAGCTAAAGATGTCTACTTTTTGCCATTCAAAATGGCAGGCACAGAGAGCATCCACCTTCTTATGTATGAAAAGTGTAACTTTCCCTGTCATAAAGAATACTTAGAAATTGATGGTGGTGGAGAAATATAGCATCTGTGACTGGGCAGAACAAGTTCTTGAAGTTAACTACTACAAATATTACATGATCTACATTTCATGTTGTTTCTTCGTAATAAATAATACTGAAGTAATTGACAATAAATGATATGAGATGTAGAGTACGTAATATTTGTAGTAATTTACTTTGTTGAATAAAATGCAATGTTAGGATAAACTTACTGTTATTCAGGAGGTCTTTGAGCTGGCTGATCAGGGGGTAGTTGCCCTGTCCACAAAACAGACCAGTAAAGTCGTCCAGGTCCAGAGTCCAAACAAAAGCCCCTCCAAACCCTTTATGCTTCAGGTACTGCACCTGTCAGTGTTCATGAAGTCACAGTTCAGTGACATGCCCAATACAAACACCAAAAACAGCACCAACAGACCACGCAAAGTTGTATATCAGTAAGGGAGAAAGTTACCAAACGTGTATTTTTTCAACAAAGGGTACAAATGAATCAACCTGATTTAGGTCATCTTTCTGCATTCACCAACTACATGCAGGGCGTTCCTTTTCCTCACACAGCCAGCGGGAGTCAGGTAACAAATGAATTCTTGCCAAAGACAAAATGGAATGGATGGCTTACCTTTGCTCCAAAACTGTCCACATTGTCATATCCCACCCACTCTGTTCCTTTGAAAGCATATGGCACTTTCTGATCATCTAGCCACTGAACAGTGGCTCCTTGTAGGAAAGAGCAAACCTGCAAGAATGATTAATAGACTTAATAATTTCAGTTCTGCCAGGTCCATTACAGTCAAGAAACTCAAGACAAGAAATTATGAAAGCAATTTCTTTATTGACTAGTTAGGAATTGGATTTGGTGGTATGGCTCTGTTTAGAGGAGTCCCCTGGTTTTCCTAAGAAAACAGAGATTCCATATCCATATCCATACATGGGATAGAAATAACAAAAAATACTTCTTGAAACAAGCAGAAGTTAGAAAAAAATTGACTAGAAAAAAGGCACTGATCCGAACATATAAGACAAAAAACCCACAGAGCCTCTGAAACACGCTGCCACACTTGTTGCCACCATTTTGTCCCTAACCCATCCCCATTCTTTTCCCCCCTTCAACCTTGGCCCGAGGACAACAGACCGGCCTGCTGCTCACCAACCTCATAGTAGGACCAGAGGCCAGGCTCCTGGGTGTAGGCACCAATGGAGGCTGGTCCGGTGGCAGGGGCTCCAACCCCAGTTTCTGAGGACCAGAGCTGGAAGGTGCGACCGTACGTGGAAAAGCCCATCCTCAGCTTCTCTGCTGGGGTCCCCTGGTTCTGCCAGTAGCTCATGCTGTATTCCTAAAGCCAACAGGTTCATTGTAGATTTTTTTTAGGGGAATTACAGTTGACAGTTGTACTGCATGTGACTTCACCGAGCATATACAGTAGACATACAGTATATGGCGAAGTGTATGTGCATATCCTTTTTAAAACAGTAAAGTCAAGATGGCAATGCACAAACCATACAGGTATGCATCATACACCTAGGCATAGTAAATTATTGCCTAGTCATCACCATTGGGGTTGACATAGCAATGCTGGCACGTCATTGAAGACAGTCAGGCACATGTAGTGGTGAGGGTACACTTAACTCTACTATCACTATTTCCTGCTCATTTCAAAGGTACACTGTGCAGGAAATGGTCAAAAAGGGTACTGCAACTATCCTGCTCATTGGAACTGGGCTGCCTATTGCCAAATTTGATCTTTTCATGAAAGTTTACCAAGTATTAAACTAGTGTGGCCCGAGTACAGCCATTTTTGCAGCTAAAAATGACTATTTCTGGAAATTCAAAATGGCGGACTATGGAGAAGGCCTCCTTTTTCATGTATGAAAAGTGCAATTTTTCCAGTCATAATCAATACTTTGAATTTGATGGTGGTGGCAAGTATTCATTAAAAAGGTAACGTTAGTGGGTAGCATGAATTCTGGAAATAAACAACTAAAAATCTTACACAGTGTACCTTTAAAGCGGTTAGGGGTGGTTTAGGCCTTTTTCGTTTAGACAACAGTCATCTAGGCCACCCTGCCGTCGTTTAGGCCACCAGAGGTGCCGGTAAGGCCACTGGAGCTGCCGTTGAGGTCACTTTAGCTGCCGTTTAGGCCCGCTTTTTATTATTATTGTACAAACACCAATGACACTAACCCTAACCAGAGACGGTTTAGGTCGAGATGGGACAGTCGCCGCCATCTTGTTGACGCCTTCGGGGTGCTATTTCGTGATTAGTGAGACCACATCTGAGAGTCAATAGGAAAATAAATGGGGATACCGAGTACAAGACGGGAGGGAACCCTGCAGTTGTGAAAACCATATGGTTGAAACCGCCGTGAAAAGTTGAGCAATCTAGACTGCTTGGTTGTGTCATGCGAGTCAAAATAAAGCTTTTTAAGCCACTTTTCTCACGTTTTTTTTGACACTGCGCAGGCGCAGTAGTTCCATAACGGCACGAGAGTGCCAGCTTTTCACAACTGAGCATTCGCAACAATTCGCGTGCGCCGATGCAGCTAGATGATTGGATGAATGGCAAAACAGCTCAGCAGGCAGATGGTTCTTGTTGTCAGAAAGGCGGGAGATGTGCGGGTAGACGTCATATTTGCATTACGAACCTTCACCGTTAATTTCTATGGACACGTATGATTCTGACTTATCTCCCCTTCCTAAAAAAATCTCTGCCCTAACCCTAACCCTAACCCCCTGTCTTATAATAATGAATGTACAAGAATAGTAAAAAGCTGGCCTAAATGGCAGCTCTGGTGGCCTAAACGACGACAGGGTGGCCTAGACGACTCTTGCCTAAACGAAAAAGGCCTAAACCACTGGTCACATTTAAAGCAGAGAAAACACATTTTGTCCTAAAGCACACACATGTTGGGCAGTTGGAAGTTTTGTATTTGTTGTCCATATTGGTCTATGCATATGTCCAAATATGAAAATATTTTAGTGTTGCTTTAACTGTGTGCGCTTTCATGCTCTGATGTGGCTGTAACTAATGGCAACATGTTCTTACCATGTTGAAGTAGAGTTGGTCTCCAGTCTCCAGTGAGCCCTTGAACAAGGGGCTGTTGTGGCCAGTCACACTCTCCCATGCTCCGTGGAAGTCATATGTCATGACACTGATGAAGTCCAGATACCTGTGACCCACACAAAGCAGACAAGAAACCAAGTATTCGGATTGACCATGTTAATTTCACAGTCAAGGGGACATCCTTCAAAAAGCCAGTTCTTAAAGACATATAATTATATTTAACCCCCTAGTGCAGAGCATAGGTTATAACCTTACTGAAATTCTAAATTCTAAATAACTAAATTCCCCTTGTTATTTAAGGCTCTCTGTAAAGTCATAGCAATGTTGTTATGAAGCAGTTGAGTATTTTCAGCGAATAGTGAATAGGATAGTTTTATTCATTTGTTTGATTTCTTTGATCTGTGTATTCCAGTCGTGTATACCACATCCGAAACATTGTTTGTTACACCTGAACCCTTTTATACATCGGAAATATTTATAAGAACGGAAAATAATAAAAGAAGATAATTACCCTGCATTCTGTCTCAGCCTCCTAAAACAGCCAATATTGACTGACTGATAGACTGAAAGTGTACATACGTGGATATTTCTGCAACCTCGTAGCCTGAATCAATGGCGGCCTTCCCTGCTGCCACTGCGGCAGAGACCATCAGGCGTGGGCGTCCAGTGCTTCTCCCTTCCAACTCATATGCTTCCCGAAGCTCCTACAGTAGACACACGCACGCACCAACGCCCGCGTGCGCACGCACACACACACACAGTTAATCAAACTCCTGCCAATTTCAGCATGCGGTTGTATTGCACGCGTTATCCATGACTTGTCAGTGTCCGATGATGCAGTGTTTTGATATCATGGCCATAATTAAAACTGCTAAATGTACTTGGCAGAGTTATGCTGTAGGCCTAATTATGCTGCAATCAACATACGTTGCAGAGCAGGGTGAATCTGTGCTTGTCCTTGAGGGCTACCACAGGATCCTGGGTACTCTCAACCCAGGCCCATCAAAAAATCCATCGTAGGCCTATAGCCATCATATCATACCGGTATATGGTATATCATACATAATATGTCCATCATATTTAATCTCTGTACCTTGCATAGCAGGGTGAATCTGTGTTTGTCCTCTGGGGGGCTTCCACGGGATCCAGGGTACTGCCAGTCCAGGTCCAGCCCATCAAAGCCATGAGTCCTCAGGAAGCTGATGGAAGACTGGATGAACATCTGTCTGTTGGCTAGCGTGGACACCATGCTGGAAAATCTGAGGGCACATTGTCAAGTCAAGTCAAGTATAATTATTGTCAAAAATCTATGTAAGGGTTAGCACAGAAGTTTGAAATTGCATTCTTTAATGTGCAGTTAAACTAAAACATATAAATAAGACATTTACAATAATCTGTCTCACACATACACACACACCAACACACACATACAGGCGCATACACAATTGCACACAGGTTTTTGAGGCTGTGTTTTTTCAAACTGTGTTTTTTCAACTGCCAAATTCAACTACTGCACACACAAAATGCAAAACAGGCTCTCACTCCACCAAAATCGAATACAGTTTTCAATACTTTTGACAAACATTTTACACATCAACATCACGTAATCGTCTCCACCACAAAAATGTTTCACACCACACCAATGAACCTGTGTGTATAGAGAATTGTGCCTATTGATTTGAAAAAGGATGGAAATTAGCGATAGGTTTCGATAACTTGAGAGGTGTTTGTGTAATCTGAGTGTTAGGGTTTAGAAGAAATAGTGCCACAGAAAGCATTTTTGTGTGTAAGCAGTTGAAAAAACTGTAAAGCCACACAATGTGACGTTTTTACCTTAAACAATTAAGAACCTCTCTTCTGGTAGGTTAAAAATAATGCAAAGAGTAATCAAGCACTAAGGGACGATCAAGCACAATCAAACAGAGATATGTGTACCTTAATCAAGTATAATCTCTTAACTTACTTTGCTGTGCCAAAGGTCCATCCACCCACGGCTAAAAGAGTTTTCAAACTGGGATTCCTGTTTTAGACGGAACAGAGTGTTTACATTTGGTGTTGAATACATACCTGTAGAGTACATACTGTATATAAAATAGTATAAATGTAGTTAATGATTAAAATGATAGGCATGTGTTATTGTTGGGTTATAGAGTAGCTGCAAAACACACCTGGCTTTGAGCCCATTGAAAGACGTGTAAAGGGTCTCATCATTCAACTCATAGGTGGCCAACTGGTTGGTGTCATCAATGACAGCGAAGGCGTAGATGAGATGCGTGCACAGCTCTGGATCCAGATGCTCTGGGAGGTACCTCGCTCCTGGCCGACGGTACTGAGCCCAGTTGGTGAAATAACACATCAGATCGGTTGAACTTCCTTAAAAAAATCACACAGACACACACAAAGTTCACATGTGAAGAAGTCACACATGTGTGGCCATAATGATAGGATCAGGTCTACAAAGGAAAGAAATTCAAGAAAAGATGATGACTGACCCAAGTGGCAGAAGAGGAGGCACATACCTGCAAAGAGCAAACAGTATTGATTTAGTAAATATCCAACAACACACATCTTGAATTAATTGAACACACCTCTAAAGTAGAGGTATTTTTTTGCCTCTAAGTACAGTGAGATGCCAGTTTGAAGGAGCCCACAAATGCAAAGAATCAATGTATATAGAAGAGTAACTAAAGGTATAGGATTAAGCAATAAGCATACTCTGTGTGGTACAACAATATATACTGTTCAATCCACAATGAATATGCACAATCAGACTGTAATTTATATTGGCTATGATATGTGATAAATACAAATATAAAATGAAATAAACACTTTTTACAAAGTCTGAATCTACCTGCCAAAATGGTGCTCTTGCTCATGATGCTGGATGTTTGGTCGGCACTGAGGCTCTGGGTTGCGTGGAGAGACCTTTGTGAGGGGGAAATATGATCTAGCCAGTGATGAAGTATTGTGTAACAGCAGAGATACACGTTTGTTAGGTGAATATGTGCCACCAATACAGTGTTAACCCCTCCCCTCCCCTAGCCCCAACACAAACCACTGATCCAGTTGTAGCAGAGTTGGATGGGTAGGCTGCATATAGACAAGACACTGCAACCCCCAATGGCTAAGAACATGAGAAACTTAAAACTCAAATATTTCACAATAGGGGAGGTGGAAAATGAGTTTGTTAAGTTGCTCGTTTAGCAAGGGGTGAAGTCATAAGCCCATATCAGGATCAAAGAAACATGCACTATGAATACACAACATGCAAGATTTCACATGCATTTGTTTTGTATTGCATGTGCTTATATGTAAAGTTTAACAATTTACACTGCACTAATAAAGACAGTGATGCCTTTGGGCAAGAGGACAGTACGTGTATTGAGCCCTTCACACGTTTAAAGTTTTATGACTCAGGCTATTGTACATTGGACTAAAAAAAGCCTTTTATGCCTAAAGGGACAGGTGGGCCAGGCATAAGCCCAGAGAAACCAGCTTGGAAAGGTTATATAATTCTGTTGGTCTGTTTGTACACCCAACACATGCTGGTTCAGTCATCAAAGCGGACTTAACAATATGAAGTGGAAGAATGTAGGCAGTGTACTGGGTTATTATCTGAAGTGAAGAATGCAGTCAGTGTACTGGGTTATTATCTGAAGTGAAGAATGCAGTCAGTGTATGGGTTATTATCTGAAGAGAGATACTAACCGACAGACTGATCTATCATCTAACCTATCTATCATTCTCTTTCTTTTTGCTCCTAACATACTGTAGGTGATGATCATCTCAGGAGGTCTCTAATCAGCCCCTCTGCCTGCTTAAAGGCACCATATACATGTTCCATTTTGAAATGTTTATGTGATAAAAGGCTGATTGGAAAGGAAATTTAGGCCTGGCCTATGCTGCCCACCACTCGAAAGTGTTTATACCCACAGACATTTGACAGTTAGGCCAGTATGTAGTGAATTTGCAAATCACTCAATGACAGGGGGAAGCGGCATGGATGGACCGAAGCTAGTGAGTCATCCCACTAATTCTAAAGGACATTCTGCCAGTGCTTTATGTACTTAAATACGTAGTTTGGTTAGTAAGACTATTTCTTCACACTCATTTGGTGCAGTTGATTTTCGCACTTCAAAATGGCACCCAAACACCATATGGTGCACTTAAAGGAGTATAGTTACCCCACTTAAAGGGGTAGATTAACACACAGGCCAGATCCGGCTGCAGCCGTTGTCGAATATTTTGCACGGGTTGAGTGGAGCCACAGAATGTGCACTGTCGAAGTAGTTCTATTGCCACTAGTACCATGAGAAATGCACAGAGTACATGCAGAGCTAATTCAACACTTAGAGCGTTGATTTAACATCTAGATTGTACTTGGTTCCAGAGAATTGAATTAACGTGGCATTTTACTGTTTAGCTTGAAACAGCCTACAGATGCAAAGAAGCATATTCGTATAAGGGTAAATAAAACAAGGTAAAGTAACATATCTGGTATTGTACAGTAACGTTATACTGCAGCAGTATATACAAACCTAAATAATATGATACAATCAGATTGCCATTAGGTAGGCTATGTACTATCGTGTCAGGACAGACACTGAGGCTCATCATTCAGAGCTGCTCGAGGGAATGTCTGTGCTTCTGACATCTCTTGTCAGGTGCTGGGGGTTGAGGTGCTTTTGTCTTTTGTCTTTTTTCTTTTGTCACACACACACGCACACACACACACACACACACACACACACACACACACACACACACACACACACACACACACACACACACACACACACACACACACACACACACACACACACACACACACACTTGCATGCATTTTTCACTTGAGCTATGTCATTGGTGGTCTGCCATTAAGCCTTTTAAAATGTCACGTGTAATGGGAGAAGGTGCAGCAAGGTACGCTGCAGCATCATCTTGTTTGTCTATTTGAAACGTGACCAAAACCATGAGCACAAAATTATGCCTGTGATGGTTTCTACTGTAGATTGCTTCGTGATCATTTATTTCCACTTTTACAGTTTTTGCCTACTGCTTAAACACTATAGGCAGATGCTTAAACCAAAGTAGCATATCGCTAAGTTGTTGTTGCATAACTTAAACACGTATTGCTTGACTTTAAACAAAAGTGAGCATTACACTTTCATACCAGTTTAGCAAGGCACTTGCTCCTTTACGCAACACACAGACTCCAGCTGTCTACACACAATTTCATACACAAGACACTTTGTTCAAAAGTAAAATCTCAGAGTGTCATTGTGAAAACACATCTGTTAAAAAAACAAAACACACTGATGTATGACAATATTTAGACACATGCTTTCAAAATTGAACACTCTTCTGCCATGTTACAAAGTTGCATGCTTTATATTACATTACATTTGTTTTATTTTGCATTTATTTGTTTTACTTTGATTGCTTGTATGCTAAACAAGGCGAATAGCACAATGGTACTAAAGTGTAGAATATGGAGTATGGCATTGACTGACTCACGTATTGTAAAACCTAGCCTGATACATGCCGCCAAGAGTAGCCTTTTGTCTTCATCATCACATAATGTGAACCATGTTTGTACTGTCCTCCCCGACGCCTTGCCAGGTATCCAGTCAGTTAACGCCACTCCACAAACCACGCAGACAAAGTTCATCCGTTTGACGGTTTTTATGGCTTATGAAGAGGGTAAAACAACGGTGCCTTCAAGGCAAACTTGAAACTTGGAAGAGTAAACACAGAGCCGATCTGACAGGTGTCCCTTAGTTATGACGTCAGACATCCCGTCGCATAGATAATTAACTAAACTTGCCAGAAGGTGGCGGTATAGGACAAACAATAACAGTTAACCTGAGATTTCGCAGTACAAATTACCAATAGTACATGAAACAGTGCATGTAACAGAACACTCCCCGCTTGAATACCCTGGGGGATTCACTCATTTCTTTCCTTTCCTAGCTTTCCTTTTTTTTTCTTAACTCATAAACAAGTTGTTCATTCGAATGACAAAGTTTTCAAAGAGTATCACACTCCTTAAACATTAATACATGTTACACTAATTACACGGGATAACACTCAATTATCTGGAGGAATGAGTAAGATCAGTTCATTCACAGGCCTGAGAAGCAGTTTGGTACCGTCTTTCCTGGCAACTCTCAGCTGGACTTTGCGTACCCGTCCGTCTTTGCTCGGGTACACAGCTGTGATGATGCAGAGAGGCCAGTCGTTCCTCTTACATTGAATGTCCTTGAGAAGCACTACGCTTCCCTCTCTGAGATTTGGCTGGTCGGATGGCCACTTCCTGCGGGGTTGCAGTGTTGCCAGGTATTGCTTGCGCCACCTGTCCCAGAATGTGTTGGACAGGCTTTGGACTCTACGCCACTGCCGCTTGTGTAAGTCTTGGTGGTCAAAGTCACCAGGTGGGGGTGGGCAAGGGCCCACCTTCTGAGTCAGTAGTGTTGCAGGTGTGAGGATGAAGGGCTCTGTAGGGTCTGTGGACACAGGCACAAGTGGGCGATTGTTCACAATGGCAGTGACCTCTGCCAAAAAGGTTGTGAGAACCTCATGTGTGAGTTTGGAAGATCCCATCTGCATGAGCATGGAATCTAGGATGCGGCGGGTGACACCTATCATTCTTTCCCAAACCCCTCCCATATGAGAGGAGTGCGGGGGGTTAAAAGTCCATGTGGTGCCCTGGTCAGAGAGGAATCTCTGTACTGTTTTCTCATCAGCGTTAGAGGGGATTTCTAGGTCTTTAGAGGCTCCAATGAAATTTGTGCCTCTGTCCGAGCGTAGGTGTTTCACTGGGCCTCGGATAGCCTGGAACCTTCTGAATGCGTTGATGAGGCTCGAAGAATCCATAGACTCAATTACCTCGATGTGAATTGCTCTGACAGATAAGCAAGTGAAAAGGACTGCCCACCTCTTGCTTTCGGCGTGCCCCCCTCTTGTCCGGCGTGCTGCCACGGCCCATGGCCCGAACACATCCATCCCAACATTGGTGAAGGGAGGTTCAGCGCTCAGTCTGTCTGCCGGTAAGTCAGCCATCTTTTGCATTTGACATTTTCCTCTGAGTTTGCGGCAGACAATGCACTCGAAGATCACTCTGTTGATACATCTCTTGCCACCAAGTATCCAGTAGCCGGCAGATCGAATAGCACCCTCTGTAAAGTGACGCCCTTGGTGCTGTGTCTGTTCGTGAAAGTGGCGCACAATGAGGGTAGCTACATGGTGACGCCCAGGCAAGATTAGTGGTCTCTTTTCATTCGGTCCTAAGTCAGAAGCAGCAAGGCGTCCTCCCACTCTCAGCAGGCCTTCTTCGTCGAGGAACGGGTCTAGGGAACAGAGTGGGCTGCTCTTTGGGATGTGTGTGGTGGACGAGAGACACTGTAGTTCTCTCTCAAAAGCTTCCTGTTGCACAGTTCTGATGATGGCTGCTGCGCTATGGTTGAGAATGTCCACTGACACAGGGGTACTGCATTGGTGCCATGCCTGGCATTGTCGATCATTGCTGCCCTTTTTGAAACACTGAATGATGTGGATCAGAGTGCCAACAGCCCTTGTGAGTGAACTCCAGCGTGAAAAGCGGCTGAAGCGCTGTGAGCCAAGGTTGTTGCGCACTGTTGTGGAGAGAGTTGTCACTTGTGGCCGGATTTCAGGATCTTGTTCAGGGTGTAGGAGTTCGAATGTCTGCTCGGCAGGCAGTGTGTCGTTGGGCTGACACAAAAATGCTGGGCCAGTGAACCACATTGTGTCTTTCAGTCGGTCTGCTGGGATTGACCGTGTTGCAATGTCTGCAGGATTGTGTTGTGTGTGTACGTACCTCCACTGTTGTGGCAGGCTGCTGCGTCTGATGCGTTGAACTCGGTTGCTGACGTACACGTAGAATCTTCTTTTCTCATTTGAGATGTACCCGAGCACGATTCTGCTGTCGGTGTAGAATGTCACTGCGTCGAATGTGATGTCGATTTCGGACATGATGGCTTCAGCCAGATTCACTGCCATGACGGCTCCGCATAGCTCCAGACGGGGTATGGTGTGTTCTGGTCGGGGTGTGAGTCTGACCTTACTGGAAATCAGTCCTGTTTGACATTGGCCATCTGCCTGTATGGTTCTCAAATAGGCAACTGCCGCGACAGCCCTTTCAGACGCGTCTGAAAACATGCAAAGTTCAACTCGTTCAGCTGTGGACACGGACATGCGAGTGTAGGCTCTGGGGATTTTTAGTTTTTCCAGTTCTCGAAGAGAGACTCTCCAGCTTTCCCACAGCTTTTCCTTTTCTGCAGGTAGCGGGGCATCCCAGTCAGGTGAGTCGATGGTGAGTTCACGAAGGAGTGCTTTGCCTTGGATGGTCACTGGAGAGACAAATCCGAGGGGATCGTACAGGCTGTTCACTGTGGAGAGGACTCCGCGTCGAGTGAATGGCTTTCTCTCATCCTCCACACGGTAAGTGAAGCAGTCTGTCTCTAGGTCCCAGTGCAGTCCGAGGCTTCTTTGCACTGGTAGGTCGTCGGAAGTAAGGTCAAGGTCCTTCAGATCTGTAGCGCGATCTTCACATGGGAAGGCCTCCATGACCTCTTTGCTGTTCGAGGTCAACTTGTGTAGCCTGAGATTGGAACAAGCCAGCATCCTTTGTGTTCTCTTGAGCAGACTGATGACTTGGTCAGCTGTAGGAAGGGATTTCAGCCCGTCATCCACATAAAAGTCCCTGCTTACGAACTGTTGTGCGTCTTCACCATACACACTCTGGCCTTCCTGGGCGGCGCGTCTCAGACAGTAAATGGCCACGGCTGGGGAGGGGCTGTTTCCAAACACGTGGACATTCATGTGGTACTCTGCAATCTCTTTGTCCGGGTCGTTATCTGCAAACCAGAGGAACCTGAGAAAGTTTCGGTGTTCAGGCTTGACCTTGAAGCAGTGGAACATTTGCTGTATGTCCACGGAGAAGGCTACTTGTTCTTTCCTAAAGCGAAGGAGGACTCCGATGAGGCTGTTGTTGAGGTCTGGCCCGGTTAGGAGTACTTGATTCAGAGACAGTCCTTTGTGCTGTGCACTGGAGTCGAACACAACTCTAATCTGGGAGGGCTTTTTTGGATGATAAACCCCAAAGCACGGCAGGTACCAGTGTTCCTCCCCTGGTTTCAATGGGGGGGCCAATTCTGCATGTCCATTCTGAAATATCTTTCCCATGAATGAGACGAATTGTTCTTTCATTTCAGGTTTTCTTTTGAAAGTGCGCTGGAGAGAGTTGAGTCGTTTCTGTGCTTGGTCCCGGTTGTCCGACAGCTGTGGTCGTTGAGCTCTGAAGGGTAGGGGGGCCACCCAGCTGTTTCCTTCATCCTTGTAGACGCCCTGGTCCATGGTGCTCAGGAACTGCAGATCCTCTATGGAAGGGGCTTCGGCCTCATCGTCTTTGGTTGTCTGAAACTCATCGCTGATTGAAGTGTCCTGCATTGCTTCGGCGAGGCCGCTCCTGTGAGAGTGTGAGGAGGGCTCAGTGTAGCAGTATCTTTCCTTCACCGTGTAGCTATTGGGGCATGGATGAAAGAGAGAGGGGCGTCCGTTCCTCAGCACATTGGTGTAGTAGGTGTGGACGAGGGGTGGCTTGTGCAGGTCTCCTATGCACACATCACCTACGATCACCCAACCCAGGTCCAGCTTCTGGGCGTAGGGTGCGTTGTGTGGGCCGTTCACCTGTTGTCGTACCTTATGGGCTCTGATGATGTCGCGGCCTAAGAGCAGCAGAATGGGGGCCTGGGGATCCAGGTCTGGGATGTGTTTCGACAGATGTTTCAAGTGGTCGTGGCTGGAGGCGACCTCAGGTGTGGGGATCTCGGTGCGATTGTCTGGTATCTCATTGCATTCTATCAGGGGTGGTAGTGGGAGTGCCACGCTGCCATCTACTGGTTCTACTACAAAATCACGTGCTTGTCTGCCTTCAGTCTCTATTGTTCCAGCACATGTTTTCAGGGAGTATGGTGAGGGTTGCCCTGAGACGTTGAAAACAGTGAAAAACTCAGACCGCACAAGCGAGCGGTTGCTTTGTTCGTCCAACATAGCATACATGCGCACTGCAGCATCTGGATGGGCGGCTGGGTACACCTTCACAAGGCATATTTTTGAGCATGAGCGTCTTGAGGCATCTTTCCCACACACCTTGGTGCATGAAGACGAGACGGCAGTCTCCCCGCCATTCTCTGCTGCGGAGTCTGCAGGGCTGTTGGCCTTCGGTGCTGGGCCGGGGTGTACAGCTGCAACGTGCATGTTGCTTCCACACTCTGTGCAGCTCACATCGTTGTTGCAGTTCTTTGCCAAATGTATGGCTTGGCAGCACTTGTAACACACTCCATGATTTTTCAAGAGTGCTTTTCTCTCCTCTATTGGCTTGTCTCTGAATGCACGGCACTTGTGTAAGGGATGGGGCTTGTCGTGTAGGAGACAATGGTTGGCTGGGTCCTCTCTGTTGGTGGGCCTGTCTACAAGTGGGGTCTCAGAGGGAGTGAGTGGGGCAGTGGCGGTCACTCCAGTCTTGAGAACGGCTACTGCTCTCTGATCATCTGACCTGGTTGGCTTGCTATTACTAGAGTGTTCACTGTTGGGAGGTGACAGCATGAAGCCAGGGTCATTGCGCATTCTCGCTTGTTGACTCACAAAGTCGGCAAAGAAGCTGAATGGGGGATAGGGAGCTCTGCGTTGTTCTTTGTAACTGAATCCTATCGTGAGCCACCTTTCTTGCAGGTGAAACGGCAGTTTCTGCACAATAGGGTTGATTCCTCGGGGTGTGTCTAGGTAGCTAAGGCCAAACAGTTCTCCATCAGCCTTGGCCGCCTGTATTTCCATGAGTAGGTCTCCCAGTTCCCTAAGTTTTCGCCCATCTTTGTTCTGAATTTTAGGGAATTCTTCCAATCTCTTTAGCAGAGAGCTCTCGATCACCTCTGGTGCGCCATAGTATTCATAGAGCCGATCCCACACTGCTCTGAGACCGTACTCTGGATAGTTCACGTACACTGTCCTTATACGCCTAGCGTGGTCAGCTGAGTCTTTGCCTAACCACTTCACAAGAAGATCAAGCTGTTCGCTAGCAGACAGGTTGAGGTCTCCGATGGCATTGGTGAAGGAGGCTCTCCAAGCTCTAAAGCATTCGGGATGGTCATTAAACTGCACAAGTCCAGTGGAGATGAGCTCACGCCTCGCCATGAATCGAACGAAGTCTGACATTCCTGTATTTTCACTGGGCTGTCCATTTGCAGAGTTGTGCTGTTGATGAGCAGCACTGCTGGGTGGTAAGTATGGTTTGCCTTCTGATTCATGTTTTGCAGGACTGTACTGTCGCTGAGCAGTGACACTGGGTGGTAAGTATGGTTCGCCTACTGGTTCATGTTTGATGTTGTTTCCTAAAGGCCAGTGTACCATCTCTGAATGGGGTGCCGATGTAGGGGTGTGGACCGGAGGCTGCCACTGCGCACATTGCTCTGTAGAGCCTTGCTCTGTGTATGGGCTGTGGAACATTACCCTTTGAGTAGGCTGTGTGCGAAGTGGTGTATGATTCTGCTGGGGGGGCAATCTTCTTGGGCTTACAGTGTGGTAAGAAGTGACAGTGTGGGCATATTCAGAAAACAGCGGGTCAGGGATGCTAACATTGGCACTGTCTATGTACACCACTGGAGTGGTCCTACTCACTCCCTCAACATAGTTCCTGGTGCGTTCGATCGAGTCATCGGTTGGTACATCAATGTCGAAATCTTGGAGTAATTCCTGTGATGCTGCTGCTGCCTCTAACACATCTGCCTTGGCCGCTGAAGCGGCAGCTCGTTTGTCAAGGGAAAGTTTATTCAGTGTTATTTCCAAACGTCTGTTCTCCAGTTCTAACTCCGCTTGTTTTAATTTCAGTTCGTTCTCTTTAGCGGCGAATTCTGCTTCAGTACGTGCCGCTTCTGCCTCTGCCCGGGCTTTAGCCGCAGCCAGTTTACTAGCAGAGGAACTTGTTGTCTTTTTGGACGAACGTGAGGCATTAGATCTGGTTCGTATAGATCCCGAATTTGATGTTTTTTCTGACATGTTTACTTGTGGTTCTTACTTGACAGTCCGGTCGTGATGATTCTGTCAGGCGCGTAACTCTAGCGTTGTCATTGATCCTCCGAGTGTGAAGATAGCCCGCCGAAGTCGTTGTTTTACTGTACTGTCCTCCCCGACGCCTTGCCAGGTATCCAGTCAGTTAACGCCACTCCACAAACCACGCAGACAAAGTTCATCCGTTTGACGGTTTTTATGGCTTATGAAGAGGGTAAAACAACGGTGCCTTCAAGGCAAACTTGAAACTTGGAAGAGTAAACACAGAGCCGATCTGACAGGTGTCCCTTAGTTATGACGTCAGACATCCCGTCGCATAGATAATTAACTAAACTTGCCAGAAGGTGGCGGTATAGGACAAACAATAACAGTTAACCTGAGATTTCGCAGTACAAATTACCAATAGTACATGAAACAGTGCATGTAACATGATAGTTTGTAGAAATGGTGTCATTTTCAGAACATAACCAAGCAAGACCACTTGAGCAAACTGACTGAACATGATATAATTTTGATGATGTCATGTACATGTCAGCTGCATAGTGTGTCTGTGAAAATGTTTTGTATTTCATGAATACCTCATACCTCATAACCAAACAAAGTAGCCTATATTGACTTGATTGTCATTGATGATTGTCATTACAGCATGTTGACGTAACCCCATATTTATATCATATTTAGATGAAAATTTGTGAATATAACCAATACACAAAAAAGGTACATAAGCTCACCTACACACTGTTGTATTTAGAGTGATGTTGAGTGATGTAGATACTGTTTAAGATATATTTTGCTTCGGTTTAATGTCCTGTACTGTAAGGTGCAGTTATGTAATTACAGTATTGAATTTTGGGGTCTTGTGAAAATGTACATTCTGTGAGACTGAATAGAGTGCTCCAAAAAGAAAGACTGCTGTGTTTTGTATAAAGCAGACAACTGTTTTAAAGTTGATCTAATTTGTTTTCTCATTTGGTGCTTTTGTGTGTCTTTTGACATGAAAGTGAGGTTTTGACAAAAGATTGTAAGGTTTTTATGGCAATGTTTATGCTTTTATAACAGAGCTTCATGTTGCCATATATGTGATGGGTTTATCTCCAAGTGTTGAGAGTAATTGGCTTGTGTGTAGAGTTTTGACTCTATGAGCCAAATTTTGCAAATTGTGTGCAAGCAGTCGGCAAAAACTGTAAAGGGACAGTAGACCATTTTTGAAAATGTGCTCATTTTCCAACTTCCCTTAAGTTAAATTTATGAGTTTTACCTTTATCCTGTTCTCCAGCAGTTTACTGATTCTGGTGATATTAATTCTTAAGGTAACACTTTATTTTAGGGATACATCTATTAGCACTAATACATATAATATTAATGCCTGTGTAAGTAACATGTACTAAGCAAAATCAGACAGTTGTTAGACATTTATTTGCAAATGTGTTGTTCATGCACAATAAGAGATTTATTACCAATATAACCTTAGTAAGGACCTAGTAGACCTAGATTTCTATTTATGAGTAAGCAGTAAGGGCCAGAATATAATGTGTATAAGCTCCTGGTACGCTGTGTGAACAAACCCTGAACAGTGTGAAAATAGATGTGGAATAAGGGTCCCGATTCTAAAGTGATGCCTTGCTCACGCCATGGCTTAGGGCCCCCTCACTACCTAGGGCCCCCACTCTACCCAGACCCCCACCCCGGGAAGCAAAGTGTAAGAACTTTTCTGATTCTGCATCAGTCTAACTAGATATGTAGATCTCATTTATTCCATTTAGTGTAAGTGCATAATAGGAAGCAAAATATAGCAAGGATTGGACGTAAATTCTCAATGACGGTGGGGTGGTGGGATGTCATTTTTTCATACACCAATTAGTTTTAATTGTAAAAACCCTACAATAAATGCAGAATATAATGATGAGTAACAGTCTGGAAGCGAAACTAAGCTATTCCTTTGTGAGAAATAAGTTAATGTTTGAGAAAATTAGCTCCAAGAAGTGCAGTGCATGATGGGTACGCCCTTAGTCAGAAATGCAATGCATGGCCAATGCAGCAATGATAATATTTCTGTTGTTACGTACATGGCAAATTGTTTGGATAGCAACTAAATTGCACGAGTGAGGGGAGGAGCTAAGGACGTAGGTAGGCTCAGAGCTGTTGTCTGTTGGCCTAGATTGCGTACCCATCATGCACTGCACTTCTTGAAGCTAATGTTCTCAAACATTAACTTAATTATCACAAAAGAATAGTTTAGTTTCGCTTCAAAACTATTACTCTATACTTAACTATACTTATGGTCTGCATTTATTTTGGGTTTTTTACAATTAAAACTCAGTGGTACATGAAAATGAGAAATTACATCTCACCAACCCACCGCCATTGACAAGTGTACGTTCAATCCTTGCTACATAAAAGCTCCTGCTACACTGATCACATTGATATGAACAAGAGGAAACTAGATGCCTCAGCTGGATATAAAGTAATTGTTTAATATACCCTTACACTTGGCTGATCAGGGGGGGCTAGGTAGTGTGGGCCTGGGTGGTGTGGGGGCCCAGGTCATGAGGGGAACTTTGTAGTGTGGGGGCCCTAAGTCATCTGGGCTAAGCAATGCATCACTTTAGAATAGGGACCCTTACTACGCATCTGTTTTCACACTGTTTAGGGTTTGTTCACACAGTGTGTCGGGAGCTTATACACATTGTATTCTGCCACTTACTACTTACTAATAAATAAAAATATAGGCTTACTGGTCCTTACTAAGGTTATATTAGTAATACATCCCTAATTGGGCATGAACAAGATATTTGTGAATACATGCTTAACAACTGTCTTATTTTGCTTAGTACATACCTTACAAGTTACTTACACAGGCATCAATATTGTATGTATTAGTGCTAATAGATGTATCCCTAAAATAAAGTGTTACCATTAATAACATGTATCATTGAACCGTAAGGGACCATTTGGCACTTAGTTACCTCTCTGCCAAGTATGTTATGTTTTCGGTCGCGTTGGTTTGTCTGTCTGTATGCTTGTTTGTTTGTCTGTTTGTCAGCAGGATAATTGACAAAGTCATGATTGGATGATTTGGATGAAATTGTGTCGAGTTGTTGGAAATGACCAAAGGGACAAGTGATTCAATTTTGGTGATGATCCAGATTATGATATGGATACAGATTATTTTTTTTTAAAAAGAAAAAAAAAAAAGATTCTACACCATTGCAGGATAGGGTGAATTTTGATATTCCACCTTCTAACTCAGCAAAAACAAAGCAGAAAGACTTGAAAAGATTTAGGGTGTAACAGTCAAATGCTCTATCAAACAGCTTTCTTGGTGGAGGTCTGCACTCTCTGAGTGCATTTCTAGTTGTTATTATTTTTTTCATTGTTATTTTTTTTTTTCATTTGTTTGTTAGTTGGGAGAGAAAGTTAATTAATATCTTAATTAATAAAAAAGTCTTAAATCATTCAATGGTCAGTTAACTTGGAATACTAGGCTATTTAATTGACTTGGATTATTTAAGTTTATTAGTTAAATTAAGTCGATTCAATGCATTTCTTTGGAAAGTGCAATGAACATTCTTAGTGACATCATAATCACTTAGCAACCAAAGTGTTTTCATTAGAACACTGGCTTTAGAATTTTGGTGAACTAGAATGTTCAAACTAGAATGTTGGTAAAACATACTCACTTCTTACAAGAGCAAGCTGAAGGCAAGTCACTTGTGATAAACCTCTGCCATCTAAAAGAAATTTCAAAACATTTTCCATGGCATTCTGTCAAGGAACTTCCCATCAGAGAAAGCCATGGATTGGGACTGACCAACAGACTCATTCTGAGCGAGTCATGTCCAACTCTGCAAGAGAAGTGGACATGGCATCTCACTGGAGGCCCCAGTCTGAGCTTCCATACCAATATGTGCGGTCCACACGGTTTTCCTCCAGTAAGAACATAATCTTCATAATCTTAAACTGCTCTTAATGTTATACTTTTGACAACAATGTTACCATGTGATTTTTATAAATGTATATCTGTAGGTAAGTATTGGAAGGAGTACCAAAAGGGCCCAGCTGTGTCTCAGGAGCAGTACAGTGGTGTGACCAACGTGCCAAGCTCAGCCCCTCAGACCCTGAGGTTTGTGGGCAACTTGAGGCCAACTCCTGTGCCATCTCTTCATAGTGGGGATTGCATCAAGGTCATCACCACCCCGTCATCAGATGACACAGCTGCTTGGCTAAAGGAGCTTGGGCCCCTCAAGTTTGTGGGGAATGTCAGTCTGCCTGCTGAGGTTCTTCATGGTCAGCAGAACAACATGGCAGTCAAGGCTGCCCAGATGCCCGGCAGCATAACCCAAGGAGGAGTAATGGCTCCAGGGGTCAACCCGATTTCCTCAACATCTCCAGCTCCTGTGAGCTTCTCCACTGGGGCCTCTGGTGGAGCACCAACTCACTCCCATCAGGCCTCTGGTTCTCAGTACAGCAGAGAGGACCACCTGAAGATCATCGAGCTCCACGGCAAAATGCTCGCCAAGTACAGACAGCTGAGGTTCAAGGCTGACAACGTTGAAAAGATGATGAAGCAGTCAGCCCACTCTGCAGAGCTCCAGACGAAGGCAGAGAGCAACCAAGACAGGAGCTGGGATGAAGAGATGAAGGATATGGATGATCTCACAGGACGCCTGGTTCTTCCTGATGATGCCGTTGAGAAACTGGAGACCATTCCTGGCATCTTGGACTTGGCCAGAGAGATGGGCTTCCCTGAGAGTCGTCTCATGAAATGACTTTATTCATAAATATCGAATTTATTTTACCTAGTGCTAAAATTAACTTTTATTAATACTAACAATTATTACATCATTATCATCCTCATTATTATTATCATTAAAATAAATATTTCTGTATGTAAAAAAAATATAAACTGTGACAAGTTCTTTCTTGCTTCTGTGAATATAAATGGGTATGATTGTCTTCTACGTGATATGTATACAAGATGGTTTTTTAAAAATTGTTTTATTGTTATTTATTTAACAAAAAAATGTCTCTCTCGCTCAGTCCCTGAGCAACCGTATCTCACGCCTTTCGTGAAGTATTCACGAAAAAAATAACTTCAATTTTCGTGGTGCATTCACGTTATTGCCCGTTTTTCGTGGTTGGGCAACAAAACGCTGCCTATTCATTTGAATTGCCCGACTGCTGCCTAGCGACCCACTAGTTTGATGCCCTTTCGGTACCGTCACCAAACATTTTAAACAAGCAATTTAGGGTTAGGTTTAGGGTTAAGGTTAGGGTTAAGGTTAGGGTTAGGGTTAGATTTAGGGTTAAGTAGGGTTAAGGTTAGAGTTAGGGTTAGGTTTAGGTTTAGGGTTAAGGTTAGAGTTAGGTTTAGGTTTAGAGTCGTATGACATAAGGCGAAAGTACCGAAAGGGCGTCGAATTAGTGAGTCCCGAGTGTATCAACAGTTTTCTGTCAGCACCCCCTCCCCGCCCCAGAAGACCCTTGGATAACCATAGCAGCAGTCGGGCAATTCAAATGAATAGGCAGCGTTTCGCTGTCCAACCACGAAAAACGGGCAGTAACGTGAATGCACCACGAAAATGAACTTTATTTTTTCGTGAATACTTCACGAAATGACGTGAGATAGGGCTCCCCTGAAAGACGCTCAGAGACGTAAAAAATACCTATGTAGTCACCTCCACCAAGGAGGTTATGTTTTCGGTAGCGTTGTTTTGTTTGTCTATTTGTGGAATTGTTGGAAATGACAAGGAAAAGTAATACAATTTGGTGGTGATCCAAATCAAAAACAAGGCAGAAAGACTTGGAAAAAAATGAAGGTGTAACAGAGTCAAATTTTCTATCAAACAGCTTTCTTGGTGGAGGTCTGCACTCTCTGAGTGAATTTCTAGTTTGGTATTTAGTTTCTGGTACCGTCCATCTCAATATTATATGCTAAGTATCACCAGACTGGGAGAACAGGAGAAAGGTAAAACTTTTAAATCGAGGGGAGGTGCCAGGCCGTCCCCTCCTACTGATGCAACACCTTCAGCGTTGCCTCTAGTCAGGCCAAGAGCAATATAAATATAGTTTCTGAGCTCCCGAAAAATCAGGAACTCCTCCCACTTTATCGGAAAGCAAACATCCATTAGCAAACGAAGGGGAGGCGGGTTAACCATGCCGTTTGTGAAATGTTAATTGTTATGATTGGTCAGACGAAGTCTCAAAGAGATTTGAAAGTCGATGATAATCAGGCTAGTGTAAAATAAGCATAGTTCCATAATGGTGAACTGTTCTTTTCAGGCATAATCATTTAAAACATTTTCATTCAAAACATAATCATTTTTTAAATTCAGATGTATTGCAACTGACAAGACAAGGAGCTTTTATTACCATTAGTAGTTTAGTAAAGAAAGATATAAATATTACAGGACAATTCTAATGTCTTACGATGCGTAAATGAGGAACAAAGCAGGTATTTGCCACGTAGGTTGTACATCCTGAATACTTAGGTTCATAATTGAGTAGGCCTGCCTAAAGTTAATAATAGTCACTAATACAGTAAGTCAAACATGCAAGTCTGCAAGGAAACGACTCAACTGAGATATTCCCAACCTACTGTAGTGTGTCTGTGGACTAGGGTACTTACAACATTCCTCTGAAGACTGTGACTATGACTGCTAAAAAGCTGTTTGGTTGTCTGTGTTGTGAAATATGACTTGCCTTGCCTTGTGTGCTGCTAATGAAAGGTTTTACACCTGCTGAGAAAGTGGAATGCTCACAGTGCTGTGTCCCCAGACAATGCCTTCTCTTTCTGAGAACTGCTGGGAAGAAGCGAGATGGTGGTCAGATTCTTATCCAATGGACCCAAGCAAACAAACAGTCTAGTTCATTAAAACTCAAGAAATAACTGAATAATATGGCCGCGATAAATGCAGGGATGGAAGACGAAAAAGGCAAAACATAAACAACGATACCATTGGGAGTATACTAAGAAGCTGGTTCAGTAATACACCAGGTTATGTTAGCCTGTGTGTGTGTGTTTGTGTGTGTGTGTACGCGTTATTTAGTCTTTATTAAAAAAAAAAAAAAAAAAAAAAAAACGAACCCCTCTTTGCAACTGCACTTGTTGTTCCGTATATCTCCTGTGCACTTTGTATTTGCTTGTGATGTTGGCTTGATTATGTCCTCTTTTGAAAGTCGCTTTGGTTATAAAGCATCTGCCAAATGCAATGTAATGCAATGTAATGTAACCTTGTGGTAGACGTAAATCATCTAATACAGCTGTACTTGTTTTCTGAATTAAATGATGCCTGCAGATATGTTTATCAGCAGATTTACCACTTCCTGTAGGTTAACTAAGCCTAGTTTATCACTTAACTCTGTTCTTAGTAGCCTATAACCCCCTGATGTCAGGCATGATGATGTGTTCTTAGGATAATAGGCCTTAATTAAATAGAAGGGCTTTTAAGCAGCAGTATTTGTTGACAAATGTGACAGCAAAGTGTTGAGAACTTCAGACACTTGTGAGCAGGGTCACCATTGCAACAAACCAACATTTGTATACATCTAGAAAAGATCATCATGACATGACAGTCATGACAGTCTAAAAGGTTCTGCAGGTATTACAGGACCTTCTTAAAATAAGCTAAACGAGCAAAGAATGTAGATGTTGCAATGAAGCCAGTGAGAAAAGTGTCTGAGCAAAGAAAACTGTAACTTGCGTCAGAATGCCTGAGGAGAGATCAGCCTTCATCAACCAACAGTGCCATATCTTGCAGAACACAGAGCCCCATAGAGGAACTATTAGCAAAAAATGCAAAAATGTCTGTCCATTAAGCTTAATATTGCTAGAATTTCCATTAATAGTTTGTCCACAGGACAGCAAATACATCTACAGTATTAACCATACAGTACAAGTGAATACTGTTACTAACCAAATAATGGAATTATGTGTACAATCACTTTTCTCCCCAACCTGTCAAGTTCAACCGGGTGATTGATGTCTGGTTGAATGATCCACCTGGTTGAATTGGACAGGTATAACTAGTTCTAAATCCATACAGTAAAACATGCAATGTTAATTCAACACTTAGTTGAGTACCCGGCAGTGTTGAATTATCACTGAATTTTTACTCTGCAAGTTGCCCATCGTCATAATTGGTATAATCAGGAATAAATAGTAACAGCTAATGGTAAGCAGAAAACTGAGAATTAAAATCAACACTGATTATGGTTGAACATCATGACTGACTTAATGGTAGAGTGAATTGTGTCTCAAATTAGTGCATAATGCACACTGAGGCCTTTAGTGCATAGTGTTGAGGGAAAATTTGGACCAGTAAAAAAAAAGGAGATACACACTCTGCGCTTCTAAATTGACAATCCGATGCAACCAGAGCAGGACTAAATAATAAGTGCAAAGGGGAAATGAAGGACTCTGATGAAGACACAAGTCGAAACGTTAAAGTAACTGCACTGAAAAAAATAATAACAGAAAATAGACATCCGTGTGGCACCAGATTCTTTTCACTTTGCACTTTGGACCAGTAAGTTTGCGCTCTTACTGGAAGTGACAGACTAGCGAGCTCGCCAAAACATTTTGGTTGGCTACTGCATTACACAGCTTGTTGTGCTTGTATTCACATTTCCTTCACCCAAATGGTAACTATCTCTGTGTCTTAGATGGTGCACTTGTGCACTTCGGGCACTATGTTTTAGTGCATAATTAATGCACCATATGCACAAGTGCAGCATTTCAGATCCAGAAAATGTCTCAAACAATTATTGGCTTGACATGAAGAGAGGTACAGAAATTAGAAACTGTTGACAAAACTCCTCTTCTAAAACAGACATGACATTTCTCCCATTAACAACATGCCAGCCGTGTGTGCAGTATCCATTGGTTACAGACTGCATTATTTACCATTATTAGGGCATCATCTTTCAGTGCACTGAATTTCCAGTGTACTGAAACAGATGCAGGATCTCAAATGGTGCACTAGTGCACTTAAGTGGTCATGTTTCAGTGCGTATAGTGTATTATACGCAGTGAAACACAGTGCCCGAAGTGCACAAGTGCGCCATTTGAGATCCAACAAAAGTGCCCGAAGAACACTAATGGGCCATTTGGGACATGTTGTATGACTGACTGCCCAACCCACCCTAAATGTGGCATGTCTCAATGCCTGTAAAGCATCCTACTGCCAGCAGAGGGCACTATCATCATAACAAAAGCTCACATTGGTGTTAAAGGAACAGACCACCCTTTTTTGATTTTCACACATTTGAAGTATTTCCCAGCATTATTCATGAATGTGCATATCGTTTTCTTCTCAGTGTTTTCAGTATAGATTTATTGGATCAGAATTATCAGCTTAGCTTAGCATAATCGCTGGAAGTAACTTTAGCATCAAGCCACAAAGTGATCACTGGACGGAATTAAATTGCTGTTTTACACTCTGGTGAATTTCATTTTATATTTCACTATAAGTACATTTGATGATGTTTTATTTTGTACCATAGACTTGCATTACTTAAGCTTAATTTTCCTATACTGTTAAATGGGGCAATGAAGACATGTACATTCATGAATAATGCTTGGAAATACTGAAAATATGTGACAATCAAACAGGATTTACATGTTAACAGGAAAATAGTTCTTCTGTATACTAAATGGTTCTATCTCTCTCTCTCTCTCTCTCTCTCTCTCTCTCTCTCTCTCTCTCTCTCTCTCTCTCTCTCTCTCTCTCTCTCTCTCTCTCTCTCACACACACACACACACACTTACACAAACACGCTCACACACACACGCGCACACACGCACGCACACACACACACACACACACACACACTCACGCACACACACACACACACACACACACACACACACACACACACACACACACACACACACACACACACACACACACACACACACACACACACACACACACACACACAGAGTTCACATCTGAACACAGCTGGATACTAGATCATTGCATTCTATATCTATAATTAAATGGCACATACACGCATGCAGAAATGCACATACATACACAGACGCATGCACACACAGACTCAGATCTGTTCTGAACTCACAGACCCCATATTCCCCCACCACACTCGCATGCACACGCACACGCACACGCACACACACACACACACACACACACGCGCGCACGCGCACGCACACGCACGCGCACACACACACACACACACACACACACACACACACACACACACACACACACACACACACACACACACACACACACACACACACACACACAAACACACACACACACACACACACACACACACACAGAGATCAAACCTCTGAACCAAAGCACAATATCTCACAATGGGTCCATTGTATCCATGTTACTAGCAGGTTTGTGAGCTCGTCTTGTTTATATGCCATTCACATCTGCTTTGCAAAGATAATGACTTGCCAGTAGTTGGCCAACTACACTGATTGTGAATTTTAATGAGAGTTTGTATTTTAAACAGTTGTTACAGGGCCTACATGTTTTTGCTAATCGTGTGTGTGTGTGTGTGTGTGTGTGTGTGTGTGTGTGTGTGTGTGTGTGTGTGTGTGTGTGTGTGTGTGTGTGTGTGTGTGTGTGTGTGTGTGTGTGTGTGTGTGTGTGTGTAACCATTCTTCTGATAAAGGGACCATGACGGTTGATCCAGATTTTTAACTGTTGAAGATACACAGACACATACCTCCACAAACTAGCACAGGGGGGACGTCAAATCAAGAAAAAAATGTGTGGTGAGGGGTGAGTTGATAGCCTACACAAGTTGACGTATGTGCTACACCAGACTACATAAAGTAGGCCCCTATTTGGCATATGAGTGATTCTCTAATTCGCCTACACTTTTAAGTCCGTGGATTTTATTTGGCAATTCCATTAACTATTAACTGCATCCAATGATGTTTTGGACATTAGAAAACATTTATCTTTCATATAATACAGAAAGTGTAGACATAACATTATTTCCCTCAGCAAGAATGAATATTTAATACTGGTTTTGGGCGTTTTCATGCCGTCCTGTTTTCCAAATGTCAGATTCAGTCTTGATATTAGCATGTAATGAAACTTGTTTTGCCCAAGACGATTGCAAATGTTGATTCACAGTAATCATCACAATATGACAAAACTGTCAGAAAGACCACTGTCCTTTCCATTATACATGAAATTTGCCATTTTGTGTGTGTTCACGAAAACTGTGTTAACCGTGTCATGGTCTGAAACCTCCTCCATAAATCAGTCATGGTTTGGTCTTAGGCCATACGAATAACATCACGTGATGTCATAACCTCTTTGGCAGGATACGGGAAGACTTTTTGGTAAATTTTGAGCTCCATCCTTCCATAATTTAATCCATTCTTTTTCATGTTCTCATAGCGGGAAAATTGCCTGTCAACAGTGTTATCAACATATTCATAAGAATCTGAATTAGAAATCACATGTAGAAAAACACATATAAAGCATACAGATACATGAATTGATTAAGGTGTTGTGGTGGAACTTCTGAGGTCCTCAGTTAGCACAACACCATAAAAATGGCTGAAATGTCAACGGTGTTACCGTCAATGGTGTTACAATTAAGTATGACAGTAAGGGTTGCCAGATGAGGCTGATGGTTTCCAGCCCAAAAAATAATCAAAATCCGCCCTAAAAACCCGCCCAATTCTATTGATTTATATGGCAGTGGGAAGGTTTTTCTGATAAATGCCATTTTTACCCGCACACGGCCATCCTAAGCAGCCCAATTGGGCGGGAACCAGCCCAATCTGGCAACACTGATGACAGTTGAGGAGGAGTATGTTTTTGCCAATTTATATCCATATTGACAGACAAACAAACAAATAATTTGTGTTCTAGGGAGATGGGTTTGTCTGCTCTGTTTTTTTCTCCTAAAAAAGTGCCGACTTGTTCCCCTGCACTGTTGACCGTAACACAGTTGAGTTACACCGTTGACTGTTTTGAAAGTGTTTTTGTGCTATTGATCCCTTATGTGTTGGAAAAATCCTATGAACATACACTAGGGATTATCTCTGGAGAAGAAAGTCTTGTGTAAGGAGGGTGACTAACTATATTCAAATCAGACGTTACAGGGATTTATGATGAAAAATGTGTCAGTCTGTATCACACTGACTCATAAAATCCTACTTATGAAGCTCAACAATCACATTTTCTATATCAGTTGCACAGATTAATGACAACATTACTGCTAAGGGACATAAGCACTTTCAAACATATATTGTTTCAACTCTGTAGTATTTTTATATATGTTTGAAATGACATAGTATTTGTCCATAACACTGTTGACAACATAATTAAGCAAATGTTCGCTTTCATTACAGTATTTATCAAATGATTTAAGATTAAGCTTGGCAATTTGTTTGTTTGGAAACTTAAATATATACACTATGTAAACATCTAGGTCATTTAGTTGAAAAAAAATACTGATAATTGACATTTTGCTTTTGCCAAAAGCGTAGGGAAATCGTAGAATCACTCATATGTTAACATATTTCGTAGAAGGCATATTTTATCCAAAGTGACTTTCACAAGAAAAGCATGAACCAGTCAACAGAACAACTGTAAGAAACAAACAGGGGAATATATTCTAAAGGAGAGATGTGCATTGAACACATGGACTTTCCTTGAGCGGGGACACTTCACAAGGACACCTTCACACAGACGGATAGCCACAAGGGCTCTGGAAAATAGTATTGGTGTGAGTAAGGGAAGCACAGTCTCAAAACAAGAATCGCCATATGCGTCTTAAAGGTCGAAAAATGTCAACATCACATTGCACTTTGCAACACACACGGTGTACAAAAGTGTGTGTGTGTGTGTGTGTGTGTGTGTGTGTGTGTGTGTGTGTGTGTGTGTGTGTGTGTGTGTGTGTGTGTGTGTGTGTGTGTGTGTGAATGTGTGTGTGTGTGTGTGTGTGTGTGTGTGTGTGTGTGTGTGTGTGTGTGTGTGTGTGTGTGTGTGTGTGTGTGTGTGTGTGCGTGTGTGTGTGTGTGAATGTGTGTGTGTGTGTGTGTGTGTGTGTGTGTGTGTGTGTGTGTGTGCGTGCGTGCGTGCGTGCGTGCGTGCGTGTGTGAGTGTGTGCGTGTGTGCGTGTACACTTGTCTAACTATCCATGAGGGGACGAAAAACAGGAAAAGGGTCCAAAATTGAGGGTCCACAAAATGTAACTCTGTTTTCCGAGAGAGGGGGGAGAGAAACAGTGTGAGTGTGTACACCTGCATGCCTGTCTGTCTCAAATGTGTGAGCATAGAAGGAGTGAGTGTAGAAGGTCTTTTAGTTCAGCGGTACAGTATCTTACCCCATCAGTGAAAGTCATTTCTCCAACCTCATATTCTTTCCCCTGCCCTCTGTCCTTGTTATCTGGTTGGGTAAAGTCAGTTATATTTTGTTTTATTTTCACCTAACTTTGAAAATACAAATGTGATGTATCTGAACAAATTCGTCTACCGTATGTTTCAAAGTTTATTGAATAAAAAGTGTTATTTTTCCGATACATCACATTTGTATTACAGTTTTTCTCGATTGCTTACACACAATTTTTGTCTCGAATTCTCAAAACTCTACTCACAAATCACCAAAAGTTAACTCGGGCAAACAACGGGCAAAACTCCTCACTATCCCTTAAAAATGCACGTCTTGTCTCAAAACAATGTACTCTCTTCTAAAAAGGCAATTTTGTTCTCAAATGACACACACCAGCAGTCATTTTAATCCACACTAATATGAGCCATTGAACACTAATGGTCAGTGGTGTAGTCTACGTAGAACGCGGGTATACGGAGTATACCCACTTCTAAATTTCAGGGATTTCAGTATACCCACTTAAAAATGATTGATCCATTGTTTTGAATAGCACAAATATATACAGTATACCCACTTCAAAAATGCTCAAATATAGAGTATACCCACCACAAAAAAGTAGACTACACCACACTAATGGTCATATGGTTAAACACTATACACAGCTTGACACACAGTAGAAACTGGTTTTGTTCAGTGTTCCACTTACTGAAGATGGTATCTTTCTGTTGTAAAACACTGAAATATTGTTTTCAGACTCAGAGTTCACATATGTGTGGCAAAAAATATATATTTTACACATTTTTCTGATACCGAAAAAAACTGCACTAATTTGCAGTAAAATATTGGATAACCACATGAAAGTGATCTCTTGTATTACATATTTTGGGGATCAGAAACTAAACAAATGTGTGTTCTCACTGCATCTACTCATGTTTTCATCAACATCACATGCAATGTGTGTCCTTATGTGATGATTTCAGATTGATGAAGAGAGTTTGCCCATGTGATGAGGAAGTGAACATAGTATGGCAGTTGATTTTAGTATTTTGAATGACATTGTGTTCCATGCGACAACCAGGAATTTTCTTCATAAAAATTGTGTCTAATCGAGAGATTTGAGTGCAGCATTCTGAAAAAAGTGTGTTTTAAAACTGAAATATGAGTGTAAAGAAGGAATTGTGTTTATTGTTCAGTGATAATGGTTAGGGGAGTTAGGAAATGTGTGAGATGTTTCCAGAATTGTGCGTGAAGTACCAGAAATTGTGTGAAAGCAATTGAGAAAAACTGTAAGAGTTAGATATAGTTCTATAGGCTTTCTTGAACAAACGCCCCCTTGACTGCATCATAAGCCTTCCAACGTCCCCATTACTAAGAATAAAAAAGACTAATGCCTCCCATTTATAACTGAGCGCTAAAACTAAAATTCTGTTTACGTATAAATGAGTGGTCAAAACCCATGTGTTTTCAAAACTATCCACATACATGTAAACAGCCTCTAAATCAGCACTGACAATATTCTCAAGAGCAGAGACATTCAACGGTGAGTCACCAGACTGGAACTTTAATTACTCAAGGTAGGTCATACACAAGATCCAGCTCAGTGGAGACGTACCCGAAATGAGATATTGCATTTTTAATTTGGTGTGAGGTATTCATGTAAGCTTAAACAGGTAGAGACAATCTATTCACAGCTGGATTTGCCATAAGGCATACAGGGCATTTGCCCGGTGGACTGTTGATGATTTTGGCCTGGTCCTCCCCTCAATGTAGTGGTGTCAGTCCTCATGCCGAAATAACAGTGTAAGTAATTTTGCCTGTTGTGGTAAAGGTAACTCATAATAGATGACTAAACATATTGTCACAGGCTCCATTGTCTCTCTCAATTGCCTGGCAGACCGGTCTTGGCCGGAAATGCCCGGCCTGATGTTTTGTCCCAGTCCATTCCTGAATCTGCTGTAAGTCATTCTGTAGTGAATGTGTTTCTCATTGAAGGCTCCTGTGGTTAGCAACAAGTTGCTTGTTGATTCAGACATCTCATACATGTCTGATGTATTTCATTCGTGTCTGACATCAGACATTTGCAGCCACAACCCACACCACACCCTGACACATGCACACACACAGATGCATGGATCAATGGACTCACACAAGCACACACGCACGCACACACACACGCACACACACACACACACACACACACACACACACACACACACACACACACACACACACACACACACACACACACACACACACACACGAGCACTCACACACACACACACACACACACACACACACACACACACACACACACACACACACACACACACACACACACACACACACACACACACACACACATGTACAAATTTTAGTGTCTCACCACCAGCATGTTCAGCCAGTCAGCATGATGAGCTGACATGAGGAAGAGGGTGTCTGATCCCCGCGTCCTGTCTGATGTGCTGTCATAACAGCTTGTTGGGGGATCAGTGTGATTGACAGGAGCAACAGACATGTCATGCTCCAAGAGCCATTAAGCATCTTGACATGGGCCTGCATGCTCTATGGGTGCTCCGCCTGCAGGCCCGCCGACATAGGGGGACAAAGGGGTATGTTGTCCCGGGCCCAGGGAGATATACAGGGCCCTGAATTGGGTCCCAATTGCATTATATGTATTGGGTAGGGGACCCTTTCATATGATTTTGTCCTGGGCCCAGCGAAAGCTGTCAGCGGCCCTGGTGCTCCGTGACAGCCGGGACTGACAGACAGACAGGCAGACAGGCGGACTCGCATTAAATAAAGACTGTGGAAGAGGAGGAGGAAGGAGAAATGAGAAACCTGTGTGATCTCTGATAACATGACAAGCATCAGTGGAGCCCCTGACAGACAGGACATATTTAACTCAATTTAGCCCAGAATTTAGATGGAGTAAAGAGGGAGGAGATGCAGAGAGAGAGAGAGAGAGAGAGAGAGAGAGAGAGAGAGAGAGAGAGAGAGAGAGAGAGAGAGAGAGAGAGAGAGAGAGAGAGAGAGAGAGAGAGAGAGAGAGAGAGAGAGAGAGAGAGAGAGAGAGATAGGGATATTTCACTATGATCATGAAAGCATACAATAATTCAAGGACATTACTTCATTTGCATAATCATCTAGGGACTTGGGAACATCCATCCATCCTTTGCACACTGAAGAAGGCACAAGCCGAAATGTGTTTGTGCAATAAAAAACACTACTATGCAAGGTGCGGCCTCCTTCTTGAAACATTGAAATTAACATTAAGGGCCAGCACCCTCAGAGGTTTAAATAATTAAGAGTGACGCCTGCTCCAAGAAGAAAATTAACATCTATAAAGATACATGGTATTCCATCCATTTCTTATCCCCAATAGGCCAGAACAGAGTAAAGCTGGAACAGACATACAGACAGATGGACAGACAGGGAAAATGAGACACAGGAAGACACAGAGACAAACACAGACAATAGTATTGTAGGAGAGTCTAAATTGAATATTACTATTATCATTAATGCAAGAGGACTCAGACGCTTGCCACATGGCCAGTCTTCCTGCCACACAAGCACTGCACAATAGATAAGACTGTGTGTGTGTGTGCGCGCGTGCGTGCGTGCGTGATGTGTGAGAAAGAGAGAGAGAGAGAGTGGGCTGGAGAGACGGAGAGAGAAAGAGAAACGGAGGCAGACAGAGAGAGGGGGGGGGGACAGACTGAAGACAAATATGAGACTGTTTTTTCTGTGAAGACCACAAGATATCCATTCTGAAATGCCATCCTTGTCTTGCCTTGTCTGAATAAAATGCCAAAGCATGGCATTGGGCAAGGTGATTGGCCAAGGCAAGGTGACCAATTAGAAGAAGTGTCTCAACGCAATCAATTCAACAGACATACATGCACATGTGTATGTAGCCTATGTGTAATGTAGGCTATGTGTAATAGACATGTGTAGTGTAGTATGTGCTCTGAACATCCTGATGTGGTTGAGCTGTGGAACGTACCAAACCACGTCGAACAATCCCAAAATCATGTGGCATAACGTTGCATTTCATTTCAGCCAACCAATTTGGTTGAATTTGCCCCATGTGAGGCTGGAGTATGCTTCAGAAGAAGACCACAGGTGCAGGAGGAGGAGGAGACTGGGCAGTGGGTATAGCTAGCTGAGCTACTATTGACCCATTACACGTCCGGGTATGTCCTCACTAGTCAGTATGGCCTGAGCTCAAGTAGTGAAAGTGAAAGCCCAACTGGGAAACTCCCATTGTCATTGTGACACAGCACTCTACAGCACAACGAAATTGCATAAATGGCCCAATGGTGCCCGAAAGGGAGCAGTGCGGCAGGACAGTACCATGCTCAGGATGGGGGAGAGCACAGGTTAATTACTCCCCCCATCAACCTGGCGGGTCGGGAGTCGAACCGGCAACCTTTGGGCTAGAAGTCTGCCGACCTAACCGCCTACTCATGACTGCCCATAAAAGACCATAAAAGTACCGTGAGTTGCTAAAATATGCATGTCTGGGAGATGTTCCTTGTAAATGAAATACATATTTTTTGTGAGTGTGTTTATTGTCTGTAACATGTTTTATAACATTGTCATGCTGAGGCCTGGCCTGGTTTTAGCCTGACTGTGACATAGCCTGATATGTAGTCCATATAGATGATGGTGACTGGGTAAAAGGCTAATGCAACATTTTTACAAGGTCCAACGTGAAAGATAACACCTACCACTCTCTCAAGTGACAATATGATACAGTGCAATGCAGTTCAAAGCTGTTGGGAGTTTGTTGTATCTTGTATCACAATAACCGAAAAAATAAGGCAATTCATAGCTGTGTCCCTAATTAGGTAATATAATTCAGCATGTCATATGTATGACAACTTCATGCCCCCTTCCAATTTAAAGCCAATAACAATGCTTGGAATTCATGGCAAATATCGGTGGTAAATATTCATGAAAAACAACAAACAGTGGAATTTGTGGAATGAGCAACACAAATTTTGGTTATGAACTCCGAAATATATTACTCAGTGGACCTTTAAAGATAATCCAAGTTTACACCTCCAGGAAGAAACAGGCCGTGTGTTCAAAAGGGAGTGTGTGCACTGTAGCAGGACTGGACTGGTCATCTGGCATACATGGCATTATCCCAGTGGGCCAACAGTCCCCAGGGGCCTATACTGCTGTTGTTGTGATTGTTGTCCTGGGCATTGGCCCACAAATCAGAGAGGGAGGCCCATTGGTCCATCGTCAATATAGAGTTAGAGTTAGAGTTAGAGTTAGAGTTAGAGTAGACTTTTATTGTCACTATATAAATATAGCGAGATTATGTTCAGTAGCAACCCACAAATGCCCACCAAATAAAAGATATAGGCTATTAACAGTAAATAAATAATATATAAAAATCCATAAAAATCCATGTGCATCTCACAGTATCGATAGTCCTGAAGTATTGAGGGGGGGCAGGTGACGAATTGAGTTCAAGAGTCTAATGGCAGTAGGGTAAAAGCTGTCCTTCATTCTCGTAGTGCGGGCACGCAGAGTCCTAAAGCGCCTGCCAGATGGTAGCATGGTGAAGAGCCTGTGACCAGGGTGTGTGTGATCTTTAAGGATGTTTAATGCTCTGTTTGTGCAGCGTGTATGGTGGATCTAGTCAAGATGTATATAGACAGTGGATTTAGCCAAGATGTAGTATGAAAGTGGCCTGTGCGTCTTCTGGGCTGATCTATGCCAAAAATGCCTGGTCACTTTTCTGTCCCAGTCCAGCCCTGCACTGTAGGGAGTGTGTGAGGCATTGGCTTTATGACCAGCCAAGCTGGGTCCCCTCACCAATCATGCGAAGCACACACAGCAAAATAAACAACAGTTGTATGACACAGAGTACAAATACAAGCTGGGCAACTGTGCTGACTTTATGGTACAGCTGAGGCTATGATTTGCTTTCTTCTCTTGCAATTCCTGATATTTTTCTCTTCAAGCTGCCATAATATTTTCTCATGCACAATGTTGTAGGATCTCTCTCTCCCCCTCTCTCTCTCTCTCTCTCTCTCTCTCTCTCTCTCTCTCTCTCTCTCTCTCTCTCTCTCTCTCTCTCTCTCTCTCTCTCTCTCTCTCTCTCTCCCTCCCTCCCTCTCTCTCTCTCTCTCTGTGTTTGTGCGTGCATGTGCATTTATGAGTGTGTAGTTTCCAGTGGGAGGGCACAAGTACTCTGCCAAAGCTACAAGGCCATATTGTACATAATCCTGTTTTTTATGATGAGGAATAGAAGGCCCATCTGCCTGCCTGGGTGTCAGATGCCTCCCTGATCTCAGCACTCAGGCAGGGCTAGTGCGATGATCCTGCTTACAGGGCATATCCAGGTGGGCAGAAATTCCTCAGGGGCTAATGCCGCTGTACAGTACAGCACAGTATTTCTTGGACACTGACCCACAATTAAACCTATTTTAGCCTGATGCTGCGAAGGCTATAAGTTGTTTGACCTTTGGCACCTGGAGTGACATATACGCTGCATTCAGGCTCTTGAGATTTGAGTTTGTTATTACAAATCTTGGTATGTTAGTCTAACACAGTCTAATGCAAAATGGGGGTCCTAGCTTTTAAATGGAACTCATTTCATGTTTTAACATGCTTCAGATATGTAGGTTTTAATAGGCAGAAGGCACTTTTTCCCAAAAAGGGCCTAGGCATTCAGCAGGCGTTTTTTGCAGGTGCCTTAGCATAAAATGGGTTCAAATTGCCCGGCCCTTTGTTTATCCCTGTCCCGCCCTGCACTCACGCCTGCCATCCTGCCCAGGCTGATCCAGCATAATGCAGAGCAGCAGCAGCAGCAGCAGCAGCAGAAGAAGACGGCTTTCTCCTCCCCATCAGAGGCACCAGGACAGAACCTCACGTGTCAGTCACTACGGCAGAACTAACGTGTGAGAAGAAGGCTTTCTGATGGCCATCAGAGGCACATGGGCTGGATAGAACCTCACGTGTCATAGGGGTCAGAACTACAGTAATAAGCCCCGACTGCCTGTTTTGCTGACAAGGTCTGGCGAGGCAAGCTTATATATATATATATATTTTAAAATGTATATTTTTTAAAGTTATAGGCCTATTTGTTTGTTTTTGTGCATTCAAGCCTTTATTTTAGACAGGACAGTCGAAGATTGGGATTGAGATATCACTCAGGCCGGACTCCCCACACCCCACGCCCAGTTTATTATTGTATGACACATTTCATACACCGAGGCTGTTCAATATGGATCTCAGAAGCAATAGCATTGAAAAACCACATTCAAGCGCTTTTGTTGCTTTTATGCAGAGTGAATGAATGCAAGGGTCCAAGGACAGCTCCCCTGCATCCATGTGAGGTTAGACACCTTGGTCCCTGGCATTTCAGCCAAGGATAAGGGTTCAGGAGGGCACTAGTTATTTTCTCCCTCCCCGTCCATATTTTTGTCTTGAAACATTCAAACCAGTGACCTTTAGGTCCCCAAGCCCGAATCTCAAAGGTGTCAGAGAATCCTTCAATCAGAGGCGACTCCTGAGTCTCCTTAGCTGAGTCTCCAGTCCGTATCATGAGTAAGCTGATTGACAGCTGGTTGAATGAAATCTGATTGCATTTGTTTTTTTTCCTTTTTTTAAGATATTGTTTTGGTATTTTTGACTTTATTGATGATAGTACAGTGAAGATGGTGACAGGAAGCGAGTGAGGAGAGAGAGACGGGGAAGGACCTGGGAATAGAACCCGGGTCGGCTGCATAGTAGACGAGTGCCCTATCGTATAGGCCACGGTAGGGCCACGTTTTTTTTCTGAGTCTGACTCTCTCCAGACCCTTGTGTGTTTCCGCTCAGCTTCCTGAGCTCACATGAGGGTCTGGAGGAATCAACCAGGATCACAGGATTGACAAAGATGTGATGTCAAATTTTAAAGAGAAGGGAACAAGTCCGACAGGCGGACAAAGATGCGTCCGTCTATGCACTGCCACCTTGTGGACACAGGATGGAATTACAATTGAAAGAACGCGTTTCAAACGGACCGATAGACAGACAGACCGACCCACGGATGGACATACCCTCTTATAGAGATGCAAGGACGCATCTAAAAAGTAAGTGAAATGCGACAGTTGTTTCAGCAACAATGGCCTCTTGCATGGACTTACTCATCGACATTGATTCAGAAATTTGAACTGTGTTTTCGAATCTGTGAGTAGTAAAAGTAGCAGCTCATTAAAAATGTCAGACAAATGTTTCTCCAATCACGTGCAGGGATTTTAAAATAAAAGCATGCCTTTCTATGCCTGTATCTCCAGATGGATGTTCG